>NC_069382.1:81527535-81827951 GCF_027475565.1 Acinonyx jubatus | reverse complement strand
GGACTGAAGCACCATGCATAGACAATTTTTATTGACCTGGCTTTCTTTCCCCTCTTCTCAGCGTTTAGTTTTCCCAGTTTCATTTTTATGCATCCCTTATGGATGATTAATTTTTTTAAACACCACATTTTGCTACATTGGTATTATGATAAACAGAAATTTAGATCCTCTGTGTACTCCGCAAAACATTAAAATGATAGAAAATATGCATTAGAAAGAATGGCGAGTGGAATAGCACTTCATGTGGCACACTACCCACTTTCTTCCCAATCCTCCCCGCCTCTTTCTGACCACTTACTGAGGTAGGCTCAGTACCAAAAGGGTGAGAATCTGGGTGGGAAATAGTCAAGACAGAGCAGGGTGAGAGAAATGACAGAATGGCTGAGAGCAGACAAAGATGTCTTACTGGGCTTGCTTTGTAAGAAGAGATTTGAAGACTTTTAAGGCTAAGAAAAATGTCAGAGACTTTTGCTTTCAGCTCCTGTAGGTAAGGAGCTTACAAGTCATTATTCCCATGTTTACAGCAAGACAAAACCTGATCAAATTGAAAATCAGCAATTATTCTCAGACCAACAGAGAATTGAGGTCACAGGACAAACCACCACCCCTTTAAAGGTAGGCAAAGTACAGAGAATCATAGACAATAAATGTTTACCTAAAGCAAAATTGCTGGAGCAATAAATGCTAGAAATACCTTAAGTGCATATCACTAAATGAAAGATGCCAGCCTGAAGAAGCTACAAACTGTATGATTCCAATTACATGATATTCTGGGAATGGCAAAACTACAGGGATGTTAAAAAAAAAATCAGTGGTTGCCAGGGATTGAGAAGGGGTAGGAAGGGATGCATAAGTGAAGCACTTAGAATTCTTAGGGTGATTAAATTATTCTGCATGATACTATAATGGTTGATTTATAACATTATACATTTTTCAAACCATATAACATAAAACACAAAGAGTAAAACTTAATGTATGCAAGTTTTTAAAATAAATCATTTTGGAGATCAGGAGATCCAAAGAAGTAACATAGCCTGTGACAAAAGAATCTCAATGTATTACAAATGTATTGAAACAAATTCACTGAATGTGGTTGGGGGAAATGATGCTGACCTAAGTAACTTTGGAAACAAGTGGAGGCTGTAAGATTAAAGACAAAAGGAAGTCCAGTAAACACTGCATTATAGTTCATAAAGTTATTTCTCATAGGGATATAAGTTAACAATTATGAAACAATATAAATGTATACTGGAACTGAACAACTAGACAAATGAATGGTAGATCATAGGAGCTGGGTTTCTCACTGTTGGAGTGGATGTGTACAGATAAGCAAGAGGAGAAGGTTAGAATGATTCATATGGTAATGGTTAGAGTTGGAGTCATCAGTAAGAAGTAATGTTGAGCTTAATATAGATAAAGATGCTTATACAGAGATTTGTGTGTGTGCACAGGTTAGTACAATTACATATTTCTTTACTATGCCAACAGAGA
The DNA here is from genome assembly GCF_027475565.1 of Acinonyx jubatus. Taxonomy (NCBI): domain Eukaryota; kingdom Metazoa; phylum Chordata; class Mammalia; order Carnivora; family Felidae; genus Acinonyx; species Acinonyx jubatus. The sequence continues at coordinate 81,826,460 of NC_069382.1, read as the reverse complement.
GAGTGTAAATGAAACAAACCTTCCCAGTACTCGTATCAGGGTGTCTAATGCCATTGTCCAATAAAAAGAACCTGGAATCCCTGGAGAAGTGGCTGATTCTAGGACTAAGACAATAAGTATACAAGATCAACCTGGATCATCACATAGTGCCAAAAAGAATAAAAAAAAAACCCTAAGAAACCCCAAATTTATGGGCATATACCAAAAGGGCATTAGTAACCAAGTGTCAGAGCTCGTCTTGACCAAAGCTAGAACAATTTAAGCAATAAATAACGATGTATTGGGTTCTAACCCAAAGTATAAATAATATCAATGAGTTCATAGAGATATAAATAAATGATTGAAAAAAATAAATGGAGGATAAGAAACATAGCCCAAATAATTTATTTAAATACTCTGCCCTAAAGAAGGTCAAATGTAACTCTTCACTCAAGTGTAGACTGAGTACATTCACCTATTTGTAGAAAAAAAGGGCGGAGTGGGAAAAGAAACTTCACAGCGAAGAAACCTACTTTATCCAGGTGATCAAGGTTAGGTGATAAAATAATGTCCATAGTATGTACCTTCAATATGATATTTTAAAAATGGTACTTTACCTGTTATCTTCCTCCATCCAAAAAGCATAATTCCTATCTAATCATGAAAACATTAGACAAATCCAAATTGAGAGACAAAATACCTAACCAGACTCCTCAAAACTGTTGAGGTTCATCAAAGACAAGAAAAGAGAGAAACTGTCACAGTCAAGAGGACTCTAAGGATATTTGACATTGAAATGTAATGTGGTATCCTGGATGGGATTTTAAAAAAGGAAAAAGACATTGGATACCAACTAAGAAAATATGAGCAAAATATGAGCTTCAGCTAATAGAAATGTATCAATATTGCTTCATTAATTATATGAAAGTGCTACACTAATATAAAACATTAATTACAGGGGAAACTGTATGTAGGAGTATATAGGAACTTTCTGTACTATCTTCTACATTTTGATGTAATCCTAAAATCTATTAAAATAAATGCCAGTGTAAGGATGACTAGAAATCCCATATTCTGGGTTTCATTCCTATCCATGTTACCAATTCATTTTATGACTTAAAACAATCAGCTGTTTTTTTAGTTTATACAAAACTAGGTGGGAATTACAATAGTCATTGACAAATATGTATCCAAACACTGATTTGGGTAAAAAAAAAACAAAAACAAAAAGAAACAAACCACTATGCTGTGCTTAAAAGATAAAATATCCTATAAGAGATAATGACTCCTCTCCAGAGGAAAAAAAAATCTACTGTCAAGATGAGGGGGAGAAAAGACATACACATAAGAAGATAAATAGTAATATAAGAGAAAGCATGGTGAAAACAAAGTCAGTATACATGCTGTGTAAGTTCAGAAAGATTGATTAGACTTGAGCAATCAGAAAATGTGTCATGGACAAACAAGTACAAGATTCAGAAAGGAGGACGGGAGAAAAGGCAGAGATGTGATGAACACAGAGAATAAAGCCATTCAGACAGGATGGAGGAAGACCCTAGGAATTAGATGGAAGCAACTGGACCACTTCTGACTGTGGAGAGTCTTAAAGCCAGCTTAAGAAATATGGATGTTATCCCCACTTGTGGTGTCCCCCAAAATGCTGACCCATGGGGCAGAAAGCACATTCATTATGACATGGTAGCCAATAAATGCTTGGTAAATGGAAAGCCCCAATTAATAACTTTAATAGTGTATCTTCATCCCATGAAGCTCAATATATTTCTGAAATACAATTTCACTTAAATTTTTACAATCCTTAAAAGTAGTAAACAAATGAGCTAAAAATGAGAATAAGAGAATAGAAAATAGAGTTTCTAAAATAGATCTGAGACTAAAGTTTGAGTTTCCAGAGTGTTGTACAAGAGAGATTTTCTCTTGCTGCATTTTCTGTTAGGTAACCCTTGAATGTTCTTTAAAATGCTGAAGGAATTGCAAAAGTCCTAATAGATATATTTTCAAAACTTGTGGGCCTGAAGGGAAAAGGAACACAAACTGGGGCAGAAAACTGATGTAACTAATTTGACTGAATATTAAACTGCCATATTATTTGAATATTTTATTTATATAAAATCTATTTCTATATGGTACAGAATGGAATAATATTTTAGACTGAGATCCTTTTTTCCCCCTCATATTACAAATAAACCTGGTTCGGGGGCTGCCCTATTTTCCTTTCTCTCTCTCTAAGTTTTTATTTAAATTCCTGTTAGTTAACATACATACAATGCAATATTACTTTCATGTGTGCCATATAGTGACTCAACACATCCATACAACACCTGGTACTCATCACAAGAAGTACATTCCTTAATCCTCACCAACTATTTAACCCATCCCTCTACCCACCTGCCCTCTGGTAACCATCAATTTGTTCCCTATAGTTAAGAGTCTGTTTCTTGATTTACTTCTCCCTTTTTTCCCCTTTGCTGGTTTGTTTTGTTTCTTAAATCCCACATATAAGTGAAATCATATGGCATTTGTCTTTCTCTAACTGCCTTATTTCACTTAGCATAATACTCTCTGGCTCATCAACATCATCATTGCAAATGGCAAGATTTCATTCTTTTTATGACTGAGTAATATTCCATTATATACACACACACACACACACACACACACACACACACACACACACACATCTTTTTCATCCATTCATCAGTCAGTGGACATTTGGGCTGTTTCCATAGTTTAACTATTATAGATAACACTGCTATAAACATTGGGGTGTATGTGCATGTATCCCCTTGAATTGTAGTTTTGTATTGTTTGGGTAAATACCTAGTAGTACAATTGCTGAATCATTGGATAGTTTTTCTTCTCTTTTAAAAGCTTGAAAGGGGCGACGCCTGGGTGGCTCAGTCGGTTAAGCGGCCGACTTCGGATCAGGTCATGATCTCGCAGTCCGTGAGTTCAAGCCCCGCGTCAGGCTCTGTGCTGACAGCTCAGAGCCTGGAGCCTGTTTCAGATTTTGTGTCTCCCTCTCTCTGACCCTCCCCGGTTCATGCTCTGGCTCTCCCTCTCTCAAAAATAAATAAAACGTTTAAAAAAATAAAAAATAAAAATAAAGCTTGAAAGGGAAAAGTACAACATTGGAGTAGGCATACTAGTTGATGAGCACCATGCGTCATCCCAGTCCCATCTCCAACACCCAAAACTAACACCATTGCAAACTTTCAGAAACCTACCAACATTTCAATATGGTCTACATTAAAGAATAATTATCTATGGCCAATTTTCCAGGAGGATAAAATGGCTTCATATTAGAAAGAGATTATAACAGAAACAATTAAACAATTAAAATGGGATTCTGTCTATGGTATTATCACACTGACCACCCAGATTCCAGGATGAATTTCACCACAGGTGTGTAGGAGGCAGCTGGCAAGGGGCAGACAGGTTGGGGAGGAGTGATATAGAAGCTCAGGATCAGGCCTCAGTCAGCCTATACCATGTTCTACCAGCAGTATGGCTCTTAACTTCTTCATAATTGAGTTCTAATCCAGTTACTAGTTTGATATCTTGCCCATGTCTTCTTACAAAAGAACTCCCTAGTACCTTGGCTCTCTGTATATACCCCCAAAGGATCAAGAATTGCCTTCTTTTTGCCTTCTCTCTCAGCTATATTTATTTCCAAAGCCACAACACCCCAGTAAAGTTTGGGACCTTAGATTAAGACTCTTTCACTTACCCACCTACTTAACAAGCCACCATCGATGTGATCTTCCAAAACACTCATTTTCCATCCAGATGTTATCACATTGCCTCACACTGCCTTCTTACTGCTCATCAGCCCACTCCCAACAACTCTAGAATCCTAGTGTGGTTAACAGTAAACTCCAAAATAAACTTCAAATGTCAGGAACCAAGAGATAATTTTTAAAATTTGATTTCAAGGTTTTTTTTAAATTTCTGAAACAAATATCGCTATAATGTCTCATATTTATTCCCACTGGGTGTTGGTGTATATGTAATTTCTTTTAATACATTTTATTATTCTTTTAGAAAATTGCTCTCCAATTGTCAAAACAATAGATGCAAGTTAGAGAACTTGGGTTGGGGTGGGAGACAGAAAAATACCAAGACTCTAATTTCTCAATTCATTTCTAAATGAATATTAACAATACGGATTATGTTGCAATAGTTTATCTTGATAATTTCACTTAGTATTTTATTATGAACATTTTCCCTGACATTAAAAATTCCTTGAAAAGTTTTTCAGGTAGGTGCTACATGATTTTATATCATATGCAAGTATGATCACTTATTTAATCATTTCCCCAAGGTCTTTTTCTTTTACCTTATGATACTGCTTTAAGGTGAGGTCAAATAGGTACACTGCTCAAGAAATCAAAAGCATTCCTATGGGGTCGGAAAAAGTAACAGACTCTTTGGCCATATTCTCATTGTGACTAGAATGGCAAATGTCATGAGAGACATCCTAAATGGAAAAATCACTCCACATCTAAGCACAGCAGCCTTTCCAAGGCACACAACATAAGCAGAAGGATGCTCTTCACATCATTGGTAAAGAGTTGATGTGACAACAATACCAACTTAATTCAAACATTACTATGACTTTCAAAACTCAAAATGAAGTATCCAAGACATTCTTAGAAACACAAGGTAAAAACTCACCAAAGTTAATCTCAAAATGGATTGGGTCATGCAAGTTTTCTCTTTACCTTACACCTCTATACCCTAATTTTAACCCCATGACCAGACAGATATATGAGACCAAACCAAGGAGTTGGAAGGTCTAACTTCTTTTCTGGCAAAATACTGATCTTCTAACTTTTTGACTATCCCAAGATGCCACATGAAATAAAGAATGAATGGCAAAAGTGCTATAGAACCAGGAATAAGGCCAATAACACATGTCTGTTTTGTTTAAACCCAAAGATTAAAAAAACATGAGACACCCATATGGAGTGTTTTGCTTCTAGTAACAGCCCATCAGAAATGTAGCTCCCTGAAGAAAATAAGTTACCCTTTACAACACAGCTGAATTAATTAGGAACAAATCTGCCAAAAATCTACTAGACTGTAAGTTACTGAAAGGCTGGGATGACTTATCCCATTCTTATATTTCTAACACCTAGCCCCTTGTCTGCACCAGCACTAACCCACAGTAGAATCTCAATTAATGTTCAACTGAACAAAGAAGCAGAACTGTAAGCTGTACATGTTTCAATGCAACTACTAATAGAACAAAAACAATTAAGGGAAAAACAAATCAAACAATGTGTCTGTTGCAGCAGTTGGGGTTCAGGCCCTGCAAGTTAAAAAATGTATTTGTAAGGATTTCCGCATAGGTCTTAGAGCTCTAGAATGACAGTAATACCAAGCACTCTAATCAACTGTGCATAGAAAACTGTGATTCAAAAAGTCAAACAGAAAAAAACAAATTAAATAAATAATGTGCAGTGCTAAGCACAATGTATTTGTTACTAGGATTAATAAAACATTTTAGCAAGGTGGCTGAAAACAAAATCAATATACAAAAATCAATTGCACTTCTAAGCACTAGCAACAGGAGTTATGAAATGCAATAAAGATACTACATTAAAGTAGCATAAAAAACACAAAGTAGTTAGGAATAAATATAATGAAATATATGCAATACCCTTATGAAAAAAATTAAAGTATCATTCAAAATGTTAAAGAAAACTAAATGGAAAAGAAGAAATTAAACAAGACTACTCTGCAAAATTCACGTGACTATCTCCACAGGTACAAAAAAAATCGTCTTAAACTCAACAACCTACACATGATAAAACCAAAGAAAACAGACGTAATTAAGCATTTCTTAAACTTGATAACATGCTTAATGGCTAAACACTAAAGCAAATGCCATACTTAAAGAATTTTTTAATGTAGTCTTTGCAGAAACAAGACATATATAATTGTTACTATTGTTATTTAATATTAAAAAATTGGATATAAGAACTGGAAAGAAAGAAGTAAAACTGTCAGTATGTCATTATGATCTTCTACATGGGAAACCATTAGGATCAACAGAAAAAACTGAATTAGCAAAGAGGTCCAAATACAGGTTAATGCAAAATTCAGAAACATTCCTAAATCACTATAACAAGCTAGAAAATTTCATTAAAAAATAAGATACTACTCATTATATTGAAAAAATTAACACTATCAAGAAATTAAGGTAGTGAAAATTACAAAAAGCCTTCAGAGAGCAAATTTGTAAACTCCCCTAAAAGACATTCATAAAGAATTGATTAAATGCATAATGTATTTATGAATGGAGAAAATTGCTGAAATCAATATTCCCCAAATTAAATTGATTTATAAATTCAATGTTAAGACTAACCAAAATTCCAGCTGTACTTTTTTAAGAGCTTAATATATTTTTTTCATGGTGTGTGTGTGTGTGTGTGTGTGTGTGTGTGTGTGTATCCCTGAACAGATACATCAAGTTAGAAAATAAAAGGAGGGGCACCTAGTGGCTCAGTCAGTTAAGCATCCAACTCTTCATTTCAACTCAGGTCATGATCTCAGGATTGTGAGATTGAGCCCTGTAGTGAGTCCCACATAGGGCTCTGTGCTGAGTATGGAACCTATTTGAGATTCTCTCTCCCTCTCTCTCTCTGCCCCTTCCTCTCCCTCTCTCTCCCCAGCCCCCCCCCAAAAAAAAAGAAAAAGAAGAAATGTCTTCCTATAACATTTTAGCACATAACAAAAGACCATAGCGATAACAACTTTATGCAACTATGAAGAAAAAAATTAAACAATGGAATAAATTTCCTCCTGATAGAGCTGAAAATAGTGCTCATCAGTGAGGAAAAGACATTGTATTATGGTTGATATTAGGAAATCTAGCTCATTATATGATGAAAATCAATACTATTTATCAATCCAATATTATGCACAAAGGTTTGAAACCTAAATATGAAATAGAAAACATTAAGATAATACATATAAGAAAAAATTTTGTGAATTTAAGTAGATGAGGAAACAAAACTAAGACAAAAACTCAAACTATTAGGCAAAAAATGATGGATAACTGAGAAAATTAATAGACTAATACCAAATAGAGAGAAGTAATCAATATGTGGTATGTAAAGAATATAGGATAAAAAGCATTTCTGCAAATATAGACAACAAACCAGAAAGCACATGAAGATGTAGACAAGAACTTCACAGAAAGGGAAACTTGAATGGCTAACAAATATATGAAGATACGTTCATACTTATTAATTAGCACAAAATAAAAGCAGGTATTCAATTCAAGGTGGTAAGAAGGGCTGGGATGAGGGGATGAATAGAAAAAATGAAAAATAAAACTAAATGAACAGATACCATGTTCATGGATTGAGAGGCTGTATGTCATATAGATGTCAGTTCTACCCTAATTGATCTATAGAAACAATGCAATTACAGGTAAAGACTCAATGGGTTGGTGGTGGTGGTGTTGATTCTATCTATCCATCCATTCACCTACCTCCCTATTACAAGCTTATTCTAGAATGTGTCTATGGAAAAGCAAAAGACCAAGAATAGCCAAGACATTCCTAAAGGAATATCAAATCAAGACAGGTGGACATGTCTTACCAGATATCAAGACTTATTAGGTTTAAGCTATAAATAAAGTATTAAGCATATCAAAATAAAGTTTAAGATGGTATGGACTAGGGATAGACAAACATGACAGGAGCTCTACAAAGGATCCAAAATTGAAGATATATGGAAGTGTGATTTATTACAGAACTGAGCTGAAAGTTAATAGAAAAAGGAGGAATTTTTCCATAAAATGAGTTGAGAAAAACTGGGAAAAAATAGTATAACAGTATATCTGTACTGATAAAATACACAAAAATAGTTCTATGTATATTAAATATAAAAGATAAAACATAAAATATTAAGAAGATAAGATTGAATATCTGGGACAGGAATAATTTCTTAGGTTTAACATAAAAAGCCCAAATCATAAATGAAAATATTTATATGCCTAAAATGTGTTAAAAGTAAGAACTTCTGCCCACCAAAAAATGTCATAAAAAGAAACTGAAAATTCAAGCCACAAACTGGGAGATATTTGTGATTTTTTAAAATATTATCATAAAAATATAGAAAGCACATCTGGAAGTCAATCAGAAGTAACAAACAAGCTAATGAGAAAATGGCAGCACTTAACAAAAGAGGCAATAAAAATGGCTAAATATTTGAAAAATGTAATCTAGACAACAAATTGGCATTAGGTAGTAGGATATAAGTATGTGCATATAATTTAAGATAGATATGTTAAAGAATGTTTCACAGAATATTCATTTAGCATTCCCTGTATTGGCAAAAACATAATTCAGGAGTAAAATGGATAAATAAATTCTGGAATACTCATTCTGTGGAATACCATGTAACAATGAAAATGGAATACTACGTAACTGCATGCATCAACAAAGATGAATTTTAAGAGAATAATGTTGAGTGAAAAAGCAAGCTACAGAAGAATGTATAATTTTATTTATAGAACTTGAAATGCATGAAAAACTAATATAGGTTTAGGGATAGAAACATATATGAAGAAAACTAGGGAGAAAAACCAGGAGGAAAAATCTAGACAATTATATCACAAAATCCAAGCTACCTCTTAGGAAGCATAAACAGGATGACAATGGTACAAGCATCCAAGGAGCCTTGACAGTAATGGTTCTTTTTTTTTTTTTTTAATTTTTTAAAATGTTTATTTATTTATTTTGAGAGACAGAGACAGAGCACAAGCAGGGGAGGAGCAGAGACAGAGGGAGACGCAGAATGCGAAGCAGGCTCCAGGCTCCGAGCTGTAAGCACAGAGCCCAACGTGGGGCTCAAACTCACAAACCGTGAGATCATGACCTGAGCCGAAGCCGGACGCTCAACCGACTGAGCCACCCAGGTGCCCCAGTAATGGTTCTCTTAATCTGAAGTGATAGGTATGTAAGAGATTGTTCTTCTTTCATTTTCTATAATATTATGCATAGCCTAATTATAAATCTTTTTTTGTTTGTTTTTGTACAATAGGTAAAAAACAAAACATACAAGAGAGCGCTGTCTGAAATTCTTCTATCATCCTTTGGCTGATAAATTGCTTTTTTTAAACCTTTATTCTCAGGTTAAAAAATATATCAACATTTATTATAGCATATCTTGAAATAGTATCCTGTGTATACTAGGTGCTTAATAATTATTCATTATCATTATTATTATCAACACTACCATATATGTTATTATCAATGCAACCAGCAATGTGGCCAAAACAGTCTATGGCTTCTCTCCTTACCCAATGCTTTAATGCTTTCCCCAACCAGCAAAAACAAATTAAATTGATGAATTATGCCTTTACTCAACTATCTTTTTAATCATATATATCCTGCTCTTACTACAAATCTTTTTAAAACTTCCATAGTTCCTGCCTCCATTCAGTATACCTCTTATAGGCTTTCACTTCACTTAGATCATTATTTTCAATTTAAGAATATTGCAATGCTTCCACATTCTATTTTTATATCCATTCCTCCCAAAGGAAGGCCCCTCATCTTTGAATTTGGTTTCAATATTCACATACAATGAATGTGAGCATCTTGAAGACAAGAGTCACATCTCATTGGTCTCTCTATCCCCAACATCTTGCTCCACATGATGAGCACATTTGTATCTGCTCAAAAGATGTTTGGAGAAGGAATAATGAATAGTAAAATGAATAAACTAAGGATTACACAAACGTGGAAGATTCTTGTTTAAGTTAAAGGACAAGGCAGTTATGTTTTGCCTCTCATTTGTTCTAAGACAATAGTGTTGTTAAATTGAAAAAATAAACACAAAAGGCATAAGTCTATAAAAGGAATAGGGGTTCAGTAGCCAAAATATTTCATAAAAATCTTGAAAGGTGGGGAACCTGGGTGGCTCAGTCAATTGAGCCTCTGACTCTTGATTTCGGCCCAGGTCATGATGTCATGGTTGGTGAGACTGAGCTCCACATCGGGCTCTGTGCTGAGTGTGTTACACACTTAAGATTTTCTCTATCACCCTCTGCATCTCTCTCCCTATGCCCCTTTACGCCACTTGCACTCTCTCTCTTTCTCAAATAATAATAATGATAATAATAATAATAATAATAATAATAATAATAATAAATCCTGAGGTGGAAAGTAGCTGAGAAATATATAAAGAAATAAAACACAATGAAAGAACTGAACCTGCTCTTGCGCTAGAAGTCAGCAGGACATGAATAGTGGAAAAAGGATGCTAAACACAGAGGGTAAGTAAAAGACTGCAATAGCAAGGCTAAAGAAACGCCCACTCCCTGGTCAAGGTACAGAGGGCAGAGCCACCAGCAGCTTAACATTTATAACAAGTCCAAAAAAAATAAAATAAAATAAAATAAAGTGAAATAAAATAAAATAAAAATATATACATAATACATATATATATATATATATATATATATATAGAGAGAGAGAGAGAGAGAGAGAGAGAGAGAGCGCACCTCTTTCTAAAAATTTGAATAATTGCTACAGAAGCTAGATTATTGCTGTTGAAGTAGGCACTTATCTATTCTGGCATTTATGAGTTATTGAACTAAGAGGGAGCTTTCTGCTCATTTACCCTAGAATACAGACTATCAGTTTTTAAGACCTATCCATGTACAGAGAGTTTCTAATAAGTCTCTTTATTCAGGAGAAACCTGTGTGAAAAAAACAGATATATATGGCTGAGACAAAATGGGGAAAAATAATATTAGATCCTTGCTGATACCATAAAAAATTATATATGCATTAAAGAGCTAAATATAAAAGACTAAATTATAAAATTTTAAGGTAAATTTAAATATAGATGACCTGTACTATTAAATATGAATAACAATTGGAAATAAAAAGACATGTGTGGAAAAACAGCAGCAACATAAAAGAATGACAACAACAACAACAAAAACTTTTAGACTAACTTCAGAGAAAAATAAATAGGAATTGAGATTATTTTCATCAATGATGTTCAAGAATACAAAGAGCTAGTATTTATTTAAGGATTACCACATGCCAAGTTCTGCTCTGAGAGCTTTACATGCTTAATCCAATTTAATCCTCCTAATATTCTTATAAAAGAGTGAAGATTTTTTCCTTCCCTTAGATGTAAAACCCTAAATTAAAATAATTAAACATTTCTAATGTACACGATAAGTGGCCAATCCAAAATGTGTACCTAGGCCCTCCCTCTCCAAAACTTATACTCTTAGCTTTATACTATAATGCCTTTGGAAACATAGCACCTATAAAACAAGAGTCTGTTGTAATAACCAAAGCACCAAAAAAGTTTCTACAAATGTTAATCAGGCTTACCAAAAAGAAAACTGTTAGGTAAAGTCAAGAAACTTTTCCAGAGCAAAGAGACAGTAAGAAAACAAAAGACCTATGAAAAGAGTGGGGGATGGGGTGGAACTACATTTGAGTGCCTAAAGTTCTAGAAAGTGAAAACAAAAAAAGATGTGTTTTCACATGAGAAGAAATCATCAAAAATCCCAGCCCAAATAATAATAAAAGAAAAAAATCTAAATATACTTTCATGCCATTTGATACCCCCCAGCATAGAGTATCTTAAAATATGCTTTCAAAGTGACAAAAATGAAAACAAAATTCATGAAAAATAAATGACAATATGTCATTGCCCTAATTAAATGCTAGAAAATAAATTTAGAGCAATGCCTTCAAAGTTTAAGGAGAAAAAAATTGAACCTAGATTATATATTTTCAAATGTGGGGTAAAACAAATATATTTTCATATACTCATAAACTCAGTTATTTTTTATCACATCCACCTTTCAGAAGAAATTGCTTGAGGATAGCTTCATCAAAACAAGAATGGTAATCAAGAAAGAGAAAGATATAAGCAATAACAACAATAACAGCAGAAATAAACCAGAAGCACAGTGAAAGAAAATCTTAAGATAACAGTGATGTAGCAAGCCTAGAAGGCAATTGGTTTTAATTGGAAGAGTAAGACACTGAACCACCAGTAAAAAAATCTCACAGAAGATGGAATAGATTTCAATCAATATAAAAAAATAAGTCAAAAGAGATCAGCACTGTGACTTACAAAAAAAAAAAAAGTTCTTCAATATTACCAAAGGGAGGTAAAAAGGAGAAGGAGGAACACAGACATTAGGAAAAACAGAAAAAAAAATCTACAAGAAAGCTATTTGTTACATATATAAGGCAAACCAAAATGTGGCATGATTTTGAGCAGTTAGTGGAACATAATGTAACAGTACTACTCATTTGACCTTGATGCTAGATTGATTCAAGTAATGTAACAGGTGGGTAGCTGGGCCATGAGGAAGGAAAAGTAATCTTACTCATCATCTTTAGAACAGACATAGAGCTAACATTTGAAAGAATTGATTATGGTTTCAGAATGGAACATAAATGCTATCTAGCAGATAGAGCTAACAGAAGTTGGAAGACAGAAAAAGTGTGGAGAGGAAGAGAGGTCTAATATCCTCCCAGTGCACAGCGAGGAATAAGGAGACCCCATCTAAAGACTAGGACACAGGAGTAGAGATTAAAGTGCATTATCAGAAGTTATACACATGCATAATTGAAGAACTTTTCTAAATTAGATAACTATTCAAAATCGAAAAGAAGGAGGGAATTGTGAGGAGGATATTATTTATATAAATGAGATAATCTGCCATTATTTTACAGTGAGAAGTAGAAATAACATCTAACGTTGACTAATCAATTAGTGTTTAAATATTTGTTTAAAATTATAGCATTAACTAATAGAAGAGCCAAAATCAAAAATGGTTTAAATGGTTAAAGTGTATCTGAGCAGGGGGTTGGGGACTGTGAGAGACCGGCTGGTACTTTTCTTGATGAATCTGTTGGTACTTGCTAGACTTTACCCATGTGCACATAACACACTGGTAATTTAAAATAAAAAAATGAGTAATTAAAAAAAAACAAAACCAGGGCGCCTGGCTGGCTCAGTCGGCTGAGTGTCCGACTTTGGCTCAGGTCATGATCTCACCGTCTGTGGGTTCAAGACCCGCGCCTGGCTCTGTGCTGACAGCTCAGAGCCTGGAGCCTGCTTCAGATTCTGTGTCTCCCTCTCCGTCTGCCCCTCCCCCACTCATACTGTCTCTCTCTCAGAAATAAATAAACATTAAAAAAATAAAAAAAAAAAAACTCACAATAGATCCTAAGACTAGGATCAATGCCCATTGAAATATCATCCTATAACATAAAGAAATTTTCAGATTCAACCTCTATTAAATGCTTTACAACCAATATTGCTTATAGATGTTACTTATAAAATCTCTTGATTCTCTTTTCCCCATATATATTCAGGATCACTTTCTACCCATTTGTATCTGAAACTCATTAGTCCCAATATATTTTAAATAGTCCCAATATATTTTAAATAATTATTTGCATTTTTTTGCTGATTTTAAACATATATATAAAAAAGTATGTGCATCATGGAAAAAATGGGCAATTCTAAAAAATATATAGATCAAACAATCATAATCTACTTTTCAGAAACTAAATTGTATACCTGAAACTATTATTACACTGTATATTAACTAACTGGAATTTAACTAAACACTTAAAAAAAACTTGTTTAAATAGAAAAAAAGAGGAAGCAGTTACTTTTGATACTTATCTTCAATTACCTTCACGGTTAAACATAACTAAAATCATAATACAATTAATGCTTTGCATTCTACTTACAAAAATAGTATATAAAATTTTCCATGCTATTATTATTCAAATGTAATTTTTAAAATAAATGTTGATGGATTATAAAAATAGTACATAACAGGGGCACCTGCGTTACTCAGTTGAGGCTCCAACTTTTGATTCCAGTTCAGGTTATGATCCCAGCATTGTGGGATTGAGCCACAAGTGGGGCTCTGTGCTGAGCATGAAGCCTGCCTAGAATTCTCTCCCTATCCCTCTGCTCCCCTCCCCCACTCATGCTCGCTCTCTCTCTTAAAATTAAAAAAAAAAAAGTATATAACAAATATACAGAAGTTAGAAAATAGAGAAAAACACAAAAAATAATGATCCTTTATAATTCTATAGTCTAGAGATACTCAGTTTTAACTCCTCCCACCTTTGCTCAGTATATACAGGGTGTGCTTTAACAATTACTCTAATCTATTGTAAGTGGAAGTTTGTTTCCTGCTTTTGTTTGTTTATTTTGAGAGAGAAAGTGAGTAGGGGAGGGGCAGAGAAAGAGGGAGAGAGAGAATCCCAAGCTCGCTCCGCACCATCAGTGCAGAGCCTGACATGGGGCTTGATCTCAGGAACCCTGAGATCATGACCTAAACCAAAATCAAGAGTCAGATGCTTAACTCACTGAGCCATCCAGGTGCCCTCCTGCTTTTTTCATGATAACAAAGACTATTCCCTTTGTACACCAACTTCTTCATAAATATTTTTGCATTTTATTTATCAAATTGTAATTCTTGTCCCATTATTAAATAGTATTAAATTTTTATCCTACTATTAAATATTTTTGTTCTTCTAATTTGTCAATCATTCAAATTGGAAATAATGATTCAATGAACCCATTTGTGCATAAAATCTTCTCCTCTTTTGGATTATTTTCATCGTTTAAATTCCTAGAAGTACATACACCATCTCTAAGAGGAGTACAATAAATTTAGACTGTATAAAGATCACTCTGAGTACAATAATTGAAAAAGCATGTAATTTAGATGAAGGTGAAGTGATTCTTTGACTTATGTAAGATGTTGCTGCATAATTAAAAATCAAAAAAGAGTGGGGTGCATTCTTTTCACATGCCCTTAAAAATCAGTAAGAAAATGTGATGCCTTTTAGGTTGAATGTACACACAGAAACCTTAGAAACAGCTATCTCCTTTCTCCCAAAAGTGAGTAATAATTTATACCAGGCAAACAAACAACTACTGGTTTCGTTCCTTTTATGGCCAATGTATCTCCATGGAAGGCAGTAGAGCAGGTAAAGATTCTCAGTCAACTATAAAGTTCCAGTGCTTATTTACAAGGCTGATAAAAGAGTTGCTTTAACAAATCATGCTTCCTCTCTGATCCTAATGACACTAAGAGAATGGTGATATAATGACAATTGGATCACTAGAAATTGCAGTATCATATTTTCAAGATATGACTGACATTTATACGCAGATCTCTAAAGGGAAAGGAAGAGATCCACTGACTTCCATAGATCTCTTAGTGTTTTAATTTCTAAAGGCAAAACATTAATTACTTTTGTCACATTAGCTGGCATATGACCCTGAAAATACCACCGGATGTTAGTAATATGATATTTATATTTGTAGAAACTAGTATTAATTACCTAGATGTTAAATTCTGGGAGTCTCTGAATGCAAATGAAAACCACAATGAGATATCACCTCTTACCTGTCAGAAGGGCTAAAAACAAAAACATAAGAAACAGCAAAGGATGTGGAGAAAAAGGAACCCTCATGTACTGTTGGTGGGAATGCAAAATGGTGGGACTACTATGGAAAACAGTATGAAGCTTCCTCACAAAATTAGATACATTATGTACACTAAGTACATATTTGTCAATACTTCCACTACTGGGTATTTACCCAAAGAATATAAAAACACTAATATGAAAAGACATATGCACCCCTGTATTTATTTCAGCAATATTTACAATAGCAAGATATGAAAGCAACCCAACTCCATCAATAGATGAATGGATAAAGAATATGAGGTACCTATATACAACAGAATATTAGCCATAAAAAAGAATAAAATATTGCCATTTGCCATATGGGTGGATCTAGAGAATATAATACTAAGTGAAATAAGTCAGAGAAATACAATTAGCACATGATTTCACTCATATGTGTAATTTAAGAAACAAAACAAACAAACAAAAAAAGAGACAAACAAAAAAACAGACCCTTAAATATAGAAAGCGAACTAGTGGTTACCAGAGGGGTGGTGGGTGGGGGAAAGGATGAAATAGGTGAAGGGGATTAAGAGTACACTTATTGTGTTGAGCACTGAATGATGTATAGAATTGTTGAATCACTATATTGTACACCTGAAACTAATATACCACTGTATGTTAATTATACTGAAATTGAAAAAACAAATAATTTTTTTAAGATTAAAAAAAATTTTTTTAATGTTTATTTATTTTTGAGAGAGAGACAGAGTGTGAGTGGGGGAGGAGCAGAGAGAGAGAAGGAGACACAGAATCCGAAGCAGGCTCCAGGCTCTGAGCTGTCAGCACAGAGCCCGATGCGGGGCTTGAACTCACACACCGTGAGATCATGACCTGAGCTGAAATCAGATGCTTACCGACTGAGCCACCCAGGTGCCCCAAATAATTTTTTTTTAATGTTGAGAGTCTCTCTTAGTATTTCCTCCTCAGTACTATGCATGAGATTTCTTAAATGCCCATTAGTGATTAAAGGTGTTTGCATAGTTGTGATGACACAAGATAATGGAGAAAGTAAAAGACAGCAAATTATTCCTCACTGGAAATAAGTTACAAAGTGAGTATCTGAGGGCCCAGAGTCTGTCGAGCAAGTCACTTTGAGAATCTGAACGATCCATATAGCCAGAAAATAAACTTAATGAAGAACGTGGTGGAGGAAAAATTGTACAGAAATAAAGATGGTAAGGTTGACCAGAGACAGATAACAAAGGGCCTTGTACACCAGGTTAAAGTAGCAAAATATTGAGGGTATTTAAACATGAGATGTCAGGGGCGCCTGGGTGGCTCAGTTGGTTAAGCATCCAACTTCGGCTCAAGTCATGATCTCACGGTTTGTGGGTTCAAGCCCCACGTCGGGCTCTGTGCTAACAACTCAGAGCCTGGAACCTGTTTCGGATTCTGTGTCTCCTCCTCTCTCTGCCCCTCCCCTGCTCATGCTCTGTCTCTCTCTGTCTCTCAATAATAAATAAACGTTAAAAAAATTTTAAAAAAATAAACATGAGATGTCATGATAAAGAACACTCTACCTGGAGAACAAGGAAAAGAACTGACAAAGAAAAGAGGTTGTTGCAGTAATCTAGGCAAGAGATGATAATAGCCAAAATTAAGAAACTAGAAGCTGGATGGTGTTATGGGCTAAACTGTGTTCTCTTCAACTCTGTTGAAACTTTAACCCCCATTACCTCAGTATCTGACTACATTTGGACATAGGGCCTTACAAAGGGGTGATTACATTAAAATGAGGCTGTTAGTGTAGGTCCTAATCTAATCTGGTATTCTTACAAGAGAAATACAGACACACAGAGAGACATCAAGGATGTGTGCATACAGATGTCCACCATAGGAGGACACAGCAAGAAGGTGGCAGTCTGCAAGCCAAGGAGAGAGGCCTCAATGCTGATATACAAGGTCACAAGTTAGCTATGGATCTGTTGAATTCTTCATAATTATGAGACATCCAAGTGAAAATATAATTATGGATTAGACAATTAGATATTTATGGATCTGGAAATCAGGAAGTTTGGCTGGAGAAATGGGGTGGGACTCATCAACATACAGATGAATGAAGACCTGTTGGAGACAAGAGAACCATTGCTTCAAGCTGGTGACTCTTAGATATGAGAATATAGAAATGAAACAGTATATATTCACAGATGGTTCTATTCCCCCCTCCCCCAGCAAAGGTCATTAAGTGTTGCCTCTTAGCGCTTGAGGCCAACACTTGAATGTCTACCCAGAACACATTACCCTTTTTTGAACAGGACCCTATTTTGATTCAGGTTTCAAGCAGTAATGGGCCAAACCCTAGGAAATAAATCATGATTGGTTCATGGAAATCATTGCAATCTACCTTCCCTTTGCCAGAGAATATTTAGTAGACATTTGACCTATTCATTTCCAGTGGCAATATATCTGAAAAAAAATTTACTGATAAAAAGAGAAAAAACATATACAAAGACATTTACCTCTTTTTTCTTGAATTTGAGGCCTGCTGAAAAAATGTCATATTCGGTATAGTGGCAGCCACATTGTGAGAATGAGGGAAGGTCAACAAAATCAAAGAGAAGACTCCCCAGAGGTCTGAAACTCTACAGTTCCTAAAGCAATCCTGGAATCACTTTACCATTTCACTTGTCTCGAGAGAGAAATAATCCCGCATTGTTGATTCCACTTTAATAAGTTGTACAACATGATGATTTGATACGTGTATATACTGTAAAACGGGGACCACAATCATGTTAGTTAACACCTCCATCATCTCATATACTTACCTTTTTTTGGTGATAAACATTTAAGATCTACTCTATTAGCAATTTTTATGTATGCATAAAACCATGTTCTACATTAGATTCCCAGAAGTTACTCATCTTATAATGGAAAGTGTGTACCCTTTGACTACCATCTCTCCATTTCCCGCACTCTCAGGCCCTGGCAAACATCATTCTACTGTTTTTGAGTTTGGCTTTTTTAGATTCCACATGTGAGATGATACAGTATTTGCCTTTCTGAGTCTGGCTTATTTCATTAGCATCATGTCCTCCAGGTTCATCCATGTTGTCACAAAATGCAAGGTTTCCTTCTTTTTATGTCATCCTTGCACAGAGGCCATGCTAATCTTCTCTGTATCATTCCAATTTTAGTAAACGTGCTGTTGAAATGAGCACTTCTTTTTATAGACACATACAATGGAATATAGATACAGATTTATATAGATGATATAGATATAGATGCACACAATACACACAGACACACATACACACATACCACACTGATACTTTAGTTGATTCCGTGCTCTGGCTATTGCATATAATGCTGCATTGAACATGAGGATGCAAATATTTCTTTGAGCTAATTATTTCATTTTATGGAAGGTATCTTGAAAGTGCAGGCTAAGATAACAACTTGCTCTTCCTATTAAAGCTGAGAGCCTCTAGCTTTCAGTCTGCTCTTAGTTCTCAGTTCTTAGCTCTTAGCTCTTCTTTCAGTTTCTACTTAGAAAACAGTGATGATTTAAAAGATAGCACGGGCCACCCTCTGTGCGCAAAAATGATAAAATTGAATAGAGTGATTAGTAGGATATAAGATAGAAAACATCAAGAGCTAGTAGTTTAAAACATTTTATACAATATCGGGGCACCTAGGTGGCTCGGTTGGTTGAGTGTCCAACTTCAACTCACGGTTCATGAGTTCAAACCCCATGTCAGGCTCTGTGCTGACAGCTCAGAGCCTGGAGCCTGCTTCATATTCTGTCTCTGTCTCTGTCTCTCTCTGCCCCTCCTCTGCTTGCATACCGCCTCTCCTCCCCTCCCCCTCTCTCAAATGTAAATAAACATTTTATGCAATATCAAAACTTTAAATGGGTTTTTACAACAGTCATTACTTAAGACACAATATAATTTCAAGTATACCTTCATTTAATAATCATATAGTAGATGCTCAATAAATACTTTTGATTTAATTTGATGTCAGAATCACATCGAACATCGAGAGTAAAATCAAATTCTGTTTCCTCATATAAGAAAAACTCACAAAGGCTTTTCCTTGCATTATTTCATAAAAGAAATTTCTTAAAAGCCCAAATATCTTGGGGCGCCTGGGTGGCTCAGTCGGTTGAGCGTCCGACTTCAGCTCAGGTCACGATCTCACGGACCGTGAGTTCGAGCCCCGCTTCGGGCTCTGGGCTGATGGCTCGGAGCCTGGAGCCTGTTTCCGATTCTGTGTCTCCCTCTCTCTCTGCCCCTCCCCCGTTCATGCTCTGTCTCTCTCTGTCTCAAAAATAAATAAAACGTTAAAAAAATTTTTTAAAAAAGCCCAAATATCTCTACCACTTTACTTTTTTTTTTTTCTACACAGAACCCTACAAAGTGACTTCTCTTCTGTGGTCTAATGCAGGAATAGAGATTAGAAATATGTCTCTGCTTTCCCAGGGGAATTCCAGCAAACCTTTTTTAAAGGATAATACCAATTTTCTTTAAGCATTGAAAAACATAGAAAAATCAAGGAAGCCTCTCAAATTTTTTTATGAAGTGAGCAAAACACTAATATTAATGTTGAGGATATGTATACTACTCAACACACACACACATACACACAAACACAAACTTCAGACCAATTTCACTTTTGACTATCAATGTAAAAATACTAAAGATAATATTAGCAAACAGAATCCATTGATACTTTGAAAAGCAGAATAGTGTATCAGGACCAAATATGGCTTTGAAGATCATTTGATATGAGAAAATGCATTAATACTATTTTTTTGAAGTTTTTATTTTATTTTATTTTTAATTTACATCCAAGTTAGTTAGCATATAGTGCAACAATGATTTCAGGAGTAGATTCCTTAATGCCCTTTACCCATTTAGCCTATCCCTCCTCCCACAACCCCTCCAGTAATCCTCTGTCCTCCATATTTAAGAGTCTCTTATGTTTTGTCCTCCTCCCTGTTTTTATATTATTTTATATTATTTTTCCCTTCCCTTAGGTTCATCTGTTTTGTATCTTAAAGTCCTCATAGGAGTGAAGTCATATGATATTTGTCTTTCTCTGACTAATCTCGCTTAGCATAATACCCTCCAGTTCCATCCACGTAGTCACAAATGGCAAGATTTCATTCTTTTTGATTGCCAAGTAATACTCCATTGTATATGTATATACCATATCTTCTTTATCCATTAATCCATCGATGGACATTTCGACTTTTTCCATACTTCGGCTATTGTCAATAGTGCTGCTACAAACATTGGGGGCATTAATACTATTTAAAATAAATGTATCACTTTAACATGGAAGTCAGATCATGTCACTTCTCTGTTCCAAAATCTCTGAAGACTTCCTTTTTCACTCAGAGGAAGAGCCAAACATTCTTACACTGACCTAAAAAGTCTATATAATCTGGCAACTGTTGTCTCTGTCACTTCTCCCCTCAGTCATATGGCTCCAGACACACTGAACTTTGCTGCTCCTCAAACATTCCAGGAACATTCCTGCCCTAACATCTTCGCACTGTTATAGTCTTTGTCTGCAAAGCTTCCAAGTATCTGCGAGGTTAAGTCCCTCACCTCCTAAGATATCTTGCTTCAGTGTCACCTACACAATAAAGCTTATGCTGTCCACTCTATTTAAAATTGCAACTCTCCTACTCTCACCCATGGCACTTCTGATTTCTTGTCTTACTCTGTGTCTTTTTTTCTCTAGCACTTGCTACAGCACTTCCGTATCATCTTCTGGAACTGAGTCAATGTACTTACTTACAATATCATCATTTTCATTTATTGTCTCTCTCTCCTGCCATTATTATAAGCTTTCCTTCACCATTGTATTCCATATGCCTACAATGGTACCTGGTACATAAGTTAGCTTTCAACAGATTTTCTTAAAATAAATGACCAAATGATTATTTAATACATCTGAAGAAAAGTCACATGGTATTCTCCATAGCCACTACAAAGTCATTTGACAAATACACACTCAACTAAGTAGAAATTAGTGGCTAAGTCCTTAAAATCATTTATCTCAAAAACATTGTTAATAGAGGAAATGCTAGAGGCATTCCACTACCATCAGGTACAAGGAACCCCACTATGACCACTAACCACTTAACTTCTATGGCCTGTATAAGCTGATTTGGTTAAAAATAGAAAAAAAGTTATTTGTAGATAAAGAATGGACAGAACAAATAGAACTATTTGTAGATAAGAGGAGTATACAACTAGTGTGAAAAAGTCAAAAGAAAAACTACCAAAATTAACATGAGCTTTAGCGAGTATCAGAATAATAAATTTTGTACATTTATTTGAAAAATTATTTCTAAGTATTTAATCTATTATGCTGTGCCCCTTTTGCTGTTACAGCTTTGACTTTCTATTTCACTATATCTTTTAACTGTTAAATATATATATATAATATATAATGGAATATTATATGTATATTGTATATAATGCAATATTATTCAGCCATAAAGAAAAGGAAATCCCGCCACTTGTAACAACATGGATAAAAATGTGAAGTGAAATAAGCCAGACACAGAAATGCAAACACTATATGATCTCATTTATATGGGAAATATAAAAAAGTTGAAATCATAGCAAAGTAGAATGATGGTTGCCAAAAGCTCAGGGTGGGAGGAATGGGGAGATGTTGATCAAAGGGTACAAGCTATAAGATAAATAAGTCCTGGGGATCTAATGTACCGCATGGTGACCATATGTAATAATACTGTGTTGTATGCTTGAAATTTTCTAAGAGAATACACCTTAAGTATTCACACCACACACACATAAGAGGTGATGGATATCTAAATTAGCTTGATTGTAGTAGTCATTTCACAATGTATTATGTCATCAACTCATGTTGTACACCTTAAATATATACAATTTTCATTTGTCAATTATACCTCAATAAAGATGGAGGGTGAGTCCAAAATTAGTCTCAGTGGGCTAATATTAAGGCATCAGCAGGGCTGTATTCTTTCTAAAGGCTCTAGGGAAGATCCTTTTTCTTGCCTTTTCCAGCTTTTAGAAGCTTCCTGAATTTCTCACCTTATGGCCCCTGCCACGCTCAAAATGTAGGTGGTTGGTCAAGTCTTTCTGCAATCACATCACTCTGACTGACTCTGACTCTCCTTCTGCCTCCTGCTTTCACTTTTAAGAACCCTGTGACTCTGGGGTGCTTGAGTGGCTCAATCCATTAAGTGTCTGACTTCGGCTAAGTTCATGGCCTCACAGTTTGTGGGTTTGAGCCCCATGTCGGGCTCTGTGCTGAAAGCTCGGAGCCTGGAGCCTGCTTCAGATTCTGTGTCTCCCTCTCTCTCTGCCCCTACCCCGCTCGTGCTCTCTTTCTGTCTCTCAAAAATGAATAAACGTTAAAAAAAATTTTTTTTGAAAAAACCCTGTGACTCTGCTGTGTTCATCCAGATAATCCACGATAATTTCTCTATCCAAATGTCAGCTGATTAGTAAACCAGATCACATCTGCTACTTGAATTCCACTTTGCCATATAATATAACATATTCATAGATTCAGGAGTTAGGATGCAGACATCTTTGGAAGACCATTGCTCTGCCTACAATACCCAGAGATACTTCTAGATATTTAAATGACTTTACATATGAAAGTTGGACTTTTTAATGGATGGTCATGGAACAGCTGGGTAGTCCTTAGGGGAAAAGATTAAATTAGATCCATGCTTCACATAGTACAACCGGATAAACTCCAAATGGATCAAAAGGTTTAAATGTAAATAAATGAACCATAGATATATTAAAGAATGGCAAATGTCTTTAAAACCTCATGGTAAGACCTTTCTTATTATGACTATGGTGGACAGACCTTAAAGTGATCACGATCATCCCTGACTCCTGGTATTCATGTCTTTGTGAAAATCCCCTCTAGGTCAGTATGAATGGACCAATGGCTTGCTTCTAACCAACAGAATATGGCAAATATCATGGGATTTATATAATTATGTCTCAGTCTGATTATATAAGAGTGCAGCATCAATTTTGATAGTCGCTCTCCCTCTTTCCCTCTCTCTCTCTTTCCCATCCTGTCTTTTTCAAGAGTCCAAGAATCCTACAGAGGAAAAGAAATTAATTCTGCCAGCAACTAGAGGGTGCTGGGAAGTAAATTTTTCCAGTGTTGAGTCTGCAGATAAGAACCCAAGAACACAGTCCGGCCAATACATTGATTGCAGCTTTGTGTGAGATCCTGAGCAGAGGACCCCCCACACTGAGTAGTTCCCAGACTTTTGACCCACAGAAGCTATAAGATAATAAATGTATGTTGTTTGACACTGCTAAATTTGTGGTAATTAGTTACACAACATAGAAAACTAATACAGTGGCTCAACATTTGAAATACATAGGAAAAATAAATTTTACTACACAAATAAAAAGACTTGAATATTACAAAGCAAACAAAGCAAGAGATAGATATACAAATATCATAATTAAAAAACAAGAATACATAAGCAAAGTCAAAAGTCAGTTGATTTTTTAAGTAATTATTAAATGATAATCTCAACAGATTAAGAATTCTCAGAAGTCAACAAGAGAAAGATCAATCTCTCAGCAGAAACATACCCAATGGACATGAACAGATAGTTTCCAAAGAAAGAAAGGCAAATGACCCTTCAATATATTAAACAATACTCAATGTCATTTATTAAAAAACATTGATTAAAACTGTACTGGGATACCATTTATACCTGGCAGACCTGTTGAATTCCAAAAGGTCTAATGAAACATTGTATTGGTGAGCATAAAAGAAACATGCACTCTCACAGGCTGCTGGTATAAACTAGAAGGCAATTTAGTGATCTCAATCAATATTACAAATACATATGCTTTTGATCCAGCAGTTTCACTCCTCAGAATTACCCTAAAGGGGTACTCACATTCATATGAAATAATGCCTTTCAGAACCATTTGTAATAAGATTAAAAACCTAGTATCTATTAATTAGAAACCTATTAAATTATGGCACATCCATTCAATGGAAGGCAGCACAGCTGTAAAATGATACTGAGGTCTTCATTACTAATTGGGGCAGACTGGGTTACTATTCACCAGTTATTCGTAACTCCTGCTGCCTCTCCCTGCAGGAGAAATATACATACCCAACCCTTTTGGACCTGAGGAAAGATGTGACTTGATTTGTCCAATGAAATATGGGTAGATATGTCATGTATTACTTCCAGACACAAGATTTAAGAGCCAGCACGTAGTTTACCATGCCTTTTTATCCCTCTGCCATTAGTCTAGCACTGCTCCAACTAGATGTTGCTCAATCAGCCTGGATTCTTGAGAGGCAATGACCTGAACCAAGGCTAGAGGTGACTCACAATAGACACGCAGTGTGAGTGAGATATAATTCTATGTAGTTTTAAGGCATGGAGATTTTAAAATCAACATGGTAATCTAGCCTGGCTGATGATACAGAAGAATATGAATAAGTATGGCTCACTCTGCCTTAAAATAGAGAGGAAAAAAAGAACATGTAAATATAAGTGTGTACTAGCTCAGACAAACATAACAAATCTCTGGATGTTTTTATCTATTATGGCCAATTGGGAACTGGGCAAACGTGAGACAGGGTTGAGAGAGAGACTTTCAATAGAATACACCTTTTTAAATCTTCTGACACTATATATGTACTAACTAGTCAAACTTTTAATACATGTTTAAAGAAAGAAACACCTGTGTCTAAAACACATGTTGGCATAAAATATTAAGAAACAAGTTGAAAAGCTAGCTGGAGAACAAAAAACATGAAGTCTTCCTAGAGCTTGAACAGAAGCAATGGCCATCTTTCCAATGATGGATTTTTCCGTAATTGTGCCTGCCTCTGACCATATTCATCTGGTAAAAAGGGGAGTGCTCCAGGAGGAACTACATGGGAAAACTGATAAATATGTAAAGTAGCATGAAGGGGAGTCTGGAGAATAGTGAGTTGCTAAAATGAGAAGGGTGTTTTTTCAGATGGAGAGGAGGAATCTTAGGAGAGAGACTAGTGACCTAATTATCAAACACGTGGACAGGTCATAGTTTGATCTGCGTCCTTGGAAGATGTGGAGCCAGGTGAATTGAATGGAAAGTAAAACTGCAGAGAATTCAGAAGGCTTCTCAAATTGAAAGCTGGATGAAGATAAATAAGAAAATGACATAAGGAAAGCCTCTCAGGGCATTTATCATATACCTGTTTTAAGATCCAAAGAAACTTGCAGGAGGAACACAATATGCAACATTTAGTTAGAAATAACGCTTAATCCCAACTGTATGCTGCAGGAGCTAGAAGTTAGAGATTTTTTTTTTACTTGGAAATAGCCTTTGACAATGCAAACATAATCCTCATCATTCTCTATGTTTATCCAACTCATTCATAAACAGAACACCAGCAGAAATTGCCATGTAAGAATTTTTTTTCAGAATGATTTTTTAATGTTGTCAAAATATTTATTTATGTAACTCACTAAAATGGTGAAGATTTTGAAAAGCAAAGAACTTCAAAATGAAAAGCATCAATATCTTTTAATATGAGACTACAATGCCTAAGCAGTACTAATATTGTTATCCAAAATATTTGTGGATTTCTTAATATAAGAGTATTCAAAAATTAAAAATCAAATATTCAAATTGATTAGTGAAGAGGACACAAGGAATTTTAGTTTAGTTTTTTTTTTTTTACTTTCAAAAATATTTGTATATGAAATGATTTCACCAGTTGTCCTGGATTAAAACCTTATTACTAAAGAAGGAAATTTTAATCTTATCAGTAAATGGATTTTTATCAGTAAAAGGTGTTCTGGAATCTAGTGCATGATCTAGGAATTTTAAAGTTAAAAAAGCATAAATAGGAAAGTGGTCTATATTTTAATTTTAAGGAAAAAGTGTAAAACTTTTAAGATTCTCAAACATAATATTCTTTCACATTTAATTTCCATTTATGTCACATTAGATGTTTAATAGGAATAAACAGCAATGCTAAATTTTAACCATGACTTTGCATATTGCCTTAATACATAGTAATTAATGTTAATTTAACTCTCTGAAAAAAACAAAGGTCTTCTAAAAATCCAGCTGTTCTAAGTACTCCAGAACTCCATTAGTCTGTAACACCTTCAATATATGAAGGACAAATGTTTGATCTTTTAATATATTTCTTACCCATCTCCATATATCTCTACAGTAATAGGTACCAGGAACTACCTACTTGGTGTAAATGTCAATTACTAAGGATGGATTCATACACTGAATTTCCACTATAAACTATTAATAATATACTGTCATCGTGTGAAGAAAGTGCTGGCTCAAATACAAAGAAAAAAGTGTACCAACATCCTAGAATATATACTAAAATGTATTTAAAAGTGGTGAAGTTTGCACCAAATCATCTGTGTTCCTCCTCTGTATGCTCCTTACGACTTATATTCCTGTATCAAGACTCAGTTGAACTGTAGTTGATGACTCTGAAAATATTTGATTTTTACCATTTTTTAAAAAACCCTACAGGATATAGCATGACCTTGCTCTTAATAAGAATTTATCATCAAGTTGTACAACAATGTGAATGTACTTAATACTACAGAACTGTATACTTAAAAAATGATAAAATTTTTAGAATAAGTTTTGTTATGTATATTTTACTAAAAATTTTTAAAAAGTATTTATCATTAAGTAGTTATTAATAACACTGTCATTTATCACTTAATTATAAAGTATTTCATACCTGTTCATTATGCATCCATACATAAATTTTGTTCCTATTGTATTAGCTTCTTTTACTTATAACCCTGAACCATATTTTGATCCATCGGCATTATTTATTCATTGATTCAGAACATAAATATTTTACTGCCATAAATATGAGCAGTAATCTACTGAGATTAACATTTCAGTTATGGGGCCACAGCTAATATATACAATCATATTTTTAGCACTGTGCCAGTGGCTTCATAAAATCAGGTCAACTAATATCTACTGAATTACTCTAGAGCACAAAGGACTCTCCCGGACACTTTTATTGTCACCTCAATTTATTGTTGACTAACGTACAAGCTTTACACTCATACTATAAGTAAGACTGTTATTAACCTTACATTGTGATCCCAAAGACAGTGTGGAAATTTTCCAAGACCCAATCTTGTTGTCATCATACGTATCATAGAGTTATATATGACCCCTAATCCTCTCACGACCCCCCAAAAAATCCTTGCAGACAAACTCTCATTCAACAAAGATATACATTATTTATTAACATTATCTCTTCCTGATTTTACTAATTATCCACGTACAATCAGAAGAGGGCTCTTTTCTAGCAATTTAAAAATCAAAGATACTATATAGATACCAGTATACAATGCTGATATTTCTCTGCACTGGTTATTAAAATATTAACCTACTTTTAATCTAAACACTTAATGCCTTATTACATGCTACCTAAGGATATTACCATGGAGCAGTGACAAGAGTCTGGGAATGGGGCAGGGTGCTGTGGTGGTGGATAGATATCCACTACCTCTACCTGCACATCCATCTAGTGCACCAAGAGGTGACCATGGCAGGAGAGTCATGGGAAATGGCTATGACTGCCTCAGGGTAGCACAATGCAGGTCAGACAGGTATGTAGTATGTAGATGGTAGGGCAGGAAGCACTGGTGGAGGTGCTGTTGACAGTGAGCTAAGGCAGAATCTCCCTAGGTCCAGGCCATAATAAGGGAACCACTGACATCCAGGCATGTACTCAGCCCTCCCAAGGATATGGTGTCAGCTGCCCTCCAGCATAGAAGTGCTGACCCAGGGAGATTGATGGGGGCGGTTTTTGGAAAAGTCTGATGTGATTAACATCCTGATTGAGAAAGAGCATCATAACTACTGACAACCTTCTCCAACAAAATACCACCTTGACTTCATCTAAAAATCAACCAAGGACCTGCAAATTGTCAAAATGATCTGATAAATTTAAATGAATTTAAATTACAACTTACCACACTTGGTAAGCTGTCTTCTGATACATGCCAGTTAAGTTGGAAAATAAAATATTCTAAAAAATTTTTCTTGTGCATTGATTTACATATTAATTTATATGACCATCTGGTTAATAATACTTTAATTTTTTAAAAATTTTACTCTTATCACTCCCACTCTGTGAGAGTGAGGGCCTATATCTATCTACATTTGCTTACCCCCCCACAAAAAAAACACATGTACTGGCACATAATTGGCCTCAAAATATTATCCAATTAATGTCTAAAAATTTGAATATATATTCAACCAGCAGTTATAATTTCCCAAGTCCCCCTATATCCAGTTAACAATTCAATTTCACACACACAAAAATAAGATTATGAGAACCTACTAAGTATAAGGCACCATGGGAATACTGTGGAGGGTATGAAGACAAACATTACCCAGTCCTCCTCTCAACAACATAAACTTGAATGAGAAACAGAGCTTCTTGATAAAAATTAAAATTCCATATATTTAGTACACACTTCTGGGCTGTACTTTGCATCCTAAGGACAGCAGCCTCTAGGAAATGATGCACTTAATGGAATGCATGAGGCCACACACCTGTGGTAGGTACTTTAGCTTGCACAGTGGAAAAGGGCTTGGCATTTCAGGATTGTGTCTATCCTCCATTGCCCCAGAAGTAATATTTCCCTAATAGCTGTGGTTGTTGAGTACAGAAGATATTGCACTTTCTGGCTATAGGCCATGACAGCTGCTTCATCACCAAATTTCTTGGTTTTGCTTTGTTTTCCTCCTTTAAAGCTAGAAAACTATATTGTGCATTTCTAATAAATATAAATGATTTATTAATTCCACTAATACTGTTCAACCCCATCCCTACAAACTCGTTGGTCTTCTTGCCTAAGATGTAATAATGGATGTGAGTACATCACGTTAGGAAGCATACAACCTGGATACTTAAGGAGTTTGAACAATAACTGGACTACCACTGAGGAAAAATAGAAATAATTATATTAGCTCATTGATGCCTTAAATTCATTCATAACAAAACAAGGTAGAAAGGATATCAGAACACCTGACTTGAGTGAAATATTTTTGAACAAGGACTTCTAGAATTCATAGACTATTCCCAACTTCTTCAGCTATATGGATTTGACAGGTTGTATTTATGAAAAGCATGATAATCCTTTATAATTTTTAGAACACCTTTCTGGAACACTGCACCAGTCACAGATGGAGGGTTTTCATTTATCCTTTAGATGCCAAAAAATAAAAGGCTTTACTCTGATCAACACTAAATTCATATCCATAACATAAGGCACATCCAGGTATTTAATGCCATATGCCCTGCCTCAGCTTGTGATCTAACTCCTAAAATGTTGAAAGTTAAATTTAAAACAGCCTCACTGTAGAGGGAATTTCTTCCACTTCACTCCAGTGCTACATAAGCCCTTCCTAAACCCGGAAAGGAGACTTACACATGTACTATTCATATTTCAAACCCATAATAAGTAAAAATAACACTACCTTGCAACCTTATGAATCTTTCATAAGCACATCATTTCAAAATGGAAATTAACATGTTTTTCTGAACATCTATTTGATAAAAGATAAAGAAATGCCAACAGATCTTTCGTGAAAAACCTCTCTAGACAAATCATCACATGGAGCTAAAAATCTCTGGATGAACAGAGCCCAGGGTTTACTTGAAGAAGTCAGTTGGGTTAATGCAGTAAGTATAACACAGTGTCTCTGTAATATCAATTTCTTCATGTCTTTCTTTCACCTCCGTGTTACTAGGCGATGTAATGGTGTTTTGTGTTATTTAGTTAAGCTTTGCTCTATGCCTTGTCACTGGCAATAAAAAGATAAAGAAATAAACAACAACACATAAAAGAGGTTGGCAAAGCTTTCTAGTGACACAGATTATAGATCCAAGCTAATAAAAAATTTCATTTTAAAAGATCATAGTGCCAGCAACAAAATAAATGAATACTAAATCAATGATTTATGATATATTCATGCCCTATATACTACAAAACCACAAAGTAACTGAAGAACCCCACCTCTTACCTCTCATTTCCTTTTATTATGCTGTATTTTGTGTCTTTGAGTGGTATTTATATTCTGAATTGAAATTCTAATGCCAAATATAACACAGTGGTAACTACTTTAAAAAATCATAATACCAATTTCTCTACAAACCCTAAAAACACTCTACTCCAAACTATCAGACTGTTTTCAATTGGGTGTTGTCCCTGAGAGGAGAAAAAAGTAACAACAACAACAAAAATGTCTGGACCTTTTTCCTCAGGTGTGGCTAGACTGAAAAGTGGTTTGAGCTGCTGGCTGAGGGGGTGCTGTAAAGGGACAGGAGTGTGAGATTGGGACATAAACTTTGCCCTAGCAGGGTGTTTCCCCATTGTTGTGCCAGAGACAAAAGTGTAAGAAAGCAGGTGAAAGGGATAAAGGAGGACCAAGCATGCTCTTTCTCTAGGGGAGAGATCCTATTTCAAGTATAATATCTTCAAGCAAAAGCAAAATGTCAGTGAAAGATGAGAAAATTGCTGTAGGAGGTTGCTTCACCTTCCACATCCCCAGCTTTTTTTCCCAACACCCAATAGGCTTAAAAATCTACTTACAGCATAAAATAATTGGCAAACTTATATTAACCTAAATTGTGAAACATGTCTATTTTTCTTGAGATATAAATTAACAAAAAATAGAAATGAAAACAAAGGTAGAAAATGGATGTTACTATCTGGCCAAACTACCTACTAATACCATGGCCAAATAATGCCCTCTTCTCCAAAATTATCTTATATAGTGAGTGTATGAAGGGAGAAAGAGAGGTCATGGTCTATTAAAATTTAGTTTGGCTGACCTAAAAATTATACATAGAATACAAGAACTAACTTGTGAAGGAGTTCTCAATAGGCAAAGCTGGAACAATTTGAACAAAATTCATAAAGTAGTCTGGGTTTGTAATCCAAGGCATAAAATAAATATCCATTAGTCTACACTAATCTAGATAAATGACTGAATAAATCAATATAGAGAGAAGAGACAATTCTCCTATGCAGAAATTCCAAATAATGTATGTAGATACTCTATATTCAAGGAAATGGAACATAACCCCACACCTCAAAACTCCTTAAGTGTGGGCTACACAAAGAATATAATAGAGAAAGGCAGGGGGTGTGGGGGTATGGAGGTTGGGAGGAGATAGTAACTTAGAGTAGTGAAATTATAAAAGCACCTCCTGACCAAGTAATGAAGGCTAAGATTAACAGTGTCAAGGCGTGTGGATAGTACGTATTCCTGAGACAATGTGATGAAAATGGCATTGTGCTTCTGTGGTCCTCCTCCCAAGAACCTGTGAACCCAATCAAATCATGAGAAAATATTAAATTCCAATAAAAGAGTATTTTACAAAATACCCAACTGGTACTACTCAAAACTGGCAAGATCATCAAAAACAAGGAAAATCTAAGAAATGGTCACAGCCGAGAGGAGACTCAGGAGACATTACAACTAAAATGTAATATAATATCCTGGATGGGATCTTGGAATAGAAAAATAACATTAGATTAAAAACTAAGGAAATATGAATAAAGCATGGACTTTAGTTAATAATAATCAATATAGGCTCATTAATTTTAGCAAATATATCATACAGATGTAAGATATTATTAATAGGGGAAACTAGATGTGGGATCCACAGGAATTCTGTATTACCTCATATTATTTTCTGTAAATTCAAAACTGTTCTAAAATAGAAAGTTTATTTTAACGGAAGCTACACAAATATAAATCTATTGTGCCATTCCTATGTTTTAGTTTAATAAAACAATTAACTTTCATGCTATTCATTATATTAAATGCAAGCTGTGAGGAGAAAAATTTTGACATCCCAATAGAACTGTCTTTCTGCAGGGATTTATCATCAGAGTTTTTAACCTTATGAAGACAAATAGGTAAGTAAACTTAATGAAACTTTATCCTAAATTTTATATATTATTACATGTATTAGCATCATCCTCTATGTATTTTACTTTATTACAAATCAGGTGTATTGTTTAGAGACATATCTCAAAACTTAAGATGTCCTGCTTTAAAGGGTAGGTGAAAATCTACTTCAGAAAACCCCATTTTTTCCTCCCTACGTACTTACTAATTTTTGTCTCCACTTTTGTAAATTACTGGCTTTTATTCAAACAAGATGCTTTTTTTTTCCTTTCATAGTAGATGTTGTCCACCTCCTGTATAAAGAAAGTAAAAGAAAGCAAAGGCCTTGTGGTATCATGAAGTCAGAGCGCTAAATTTGTGACATCATCATTATTTCTGTGGCAATAAATTGATGCCAGAAAAGTGATTAGGACCATTCCAGGACAGAACAGATGTGCATGTCTTCTGCTTCTTCTCCTAGGTAGGCCTCTCAGGGAAGTACCTCCATTTCTGTACCCATGATTGAGTCTTTAGGAATAGATATCTCAGTGAAGGAACATTTTGCCACTCTCCATTCTTGTAATTTTCAGAATAGATTAAAGTGGGTTAATTTCAAAGCTGCCAATCTCCATTTACTAAGGAATTGCTAAGAACATTAGGATTATCAAGAACGTTAAAATAATATTTTTTAAAAAAATATTTAATTATATGTTCACACTGTCTATACCCTTAATGTCAAATTTGCTGCCTGGAAAGTTAAGAGTAAATGGGAGAAAGCAAAAGGATCTACTTAGTCATTTCCTATAGGTAACAGACTTAAACTATTTTCCATCTTAAAAAGACTAATAGGAACTATTCCATGGTGCCTAACTTATTTAAAATCATATATAAATGATACATTAAAATATACATATCTCTTTGTGTATATATTTTATTTATTTATACACTTATTTTTTACATATTTATTTTATACATATTTTATTTTATACATATATATTTATTTTATTTGTATTTATTTTATATATATATGGACGGATATATAAATATATATATAATATTCTTAGGCATCATTTAAATCTCTTATTATTTCTTTTTTTTTAATTTTTAATGTTTTATTTATTTTTGAGAGAGAGAGACAGAGTGCAAGTGGGGAGGGGCAGAGAGAGAGAGAGACACAGAATCCAAAGCAGGTTCCAGGCTCTGAGCTGTCAGCACAGAGCCTAATGCAGGGCTCAAACCCACAAACCGTGAAATCATGACCTGAGCTGAAGTCAGAAGCTTAACCAACTGAGCCACCAGGTGCCCCTTATTGTTTCTTTATAGTACATTTAAATGTTCAAAGTAAAGCTGTCATTTTATTTAACAACCATTTATTAAGCATCCACTGGGTTCCAAGTGCTACTCGAACAAATAAGGTATAGTCTTTTCTTTCACAATTGCTTGCAATCTAGTAGGATGGGGGTGGCGGACTGGGTTGAATAGAATCCCTCCAAAATTCATGTCTACTTGGACCCACAATATGACCCTATTTGAAAATAGGTCTTTATAGATTTAATTAGTTAAAATGAAGTCATACTGAATTAAGGTGGGTCCTAATCCACGGCTCCTGTCCTTATAAGAAAAACAAGAACAAAACAAAACAAGCAAGCAAACCATCAAAAACACACAGAGAGACTCAGGGAAAATACCATGTGACAATGGAGGCAGAAATTAGAATAACTCATCTACAAGCCAAAGAATGCCAAGGATTTCCAGCAACTACCGGAAGTGAGGAAAAGGGCAAGGAAGGACTTGGGGCACCTGGGTGGTTCAGTCAGTTAAGTGTCTGACTCTTGGTTTTGGCTCAGGTCATGATCTCACAGTTCAGTGGGTTTGAGCCCCACGTCTGGCTCTGCACTTGGTGATATGGAGCCTGTTTGAGATTCTCTCTCCCTCGCTCTCTGCCCCTCTCTCTCTCAAAATAAATAAATAAATTTTAAAAAGCAGGGGGAGGGGGAACAAGGAAGGATGCTCTATAAAGACTTCAGAGAGAGCACAGCCCTGACCACCCCCTTGATTTCAGACTTCTGGCCTCTAGATCTGTGAGAAAATAAGTTTCTTTTGTTCTAAGCCACCAAGTTCATGGTACTTTGTTAGAGGAAACTAATACAGGAGGTAAGAAAAATATATATACAAAAAAAGCATTTCTATAAGGATGTATTTGGCTTAAATAGAGGCCTTGAAAGTGTTGATATATACCAGGTCTTCCACATCACAATAGTTGTCCGAGATGCAAAATTATAAAGTACAAACAGTTAAGATGGGGATCAGGGGGAAATGAGATTTAATTATGTTCTCGCTTGTTTCTTAGTCTGTTCCTATACCTCGCATTGCACATATTCATTCAGCAAGGTGGTTGATCATTCCAATTCTAGGATAAAAGTGTTTCACTGAGGTTTCCAGCCATGGCCAAAAAGCAACATAAAACTAAAGACCTGTGAAATGAAATCATCAGTCAGAGACCTGATGGGCTTCCAAAACACAAGCAAGCTGCCTACAGAAGGCTCTTAATTCCCTTTGCTTGCCCTTGATTATTCAGTCTTTTCAAAGTCAAACTGCATATGAAGTGTTTTAATCTTTGAATACACAGCTGCTTCAGACTCCCCCAGCCCTTTTACACTTTTCATGCATCCAATTCATCTCTGTTCCAAGGGGCTTGTCCAGGAAGGTGACAGGCTGACTATACACCTGGGTCACAACAAGCCATGGTAGAGTGGAGACTAACTGATAAGTGCTTAGCATGCCAACACCAACCCACATACACCATGGAGCCAGGGATTCAGAGTCCCTCATAGTGCGTCACCCAGGAAGTCAGCTTTCAACTAGAATTAAATTCATCTTAAATAACTTAATACGAACATTTCTTGGGTCTCTTCTGTCATCATATTTGTGCCGGTTTATATTCCGGATATATTTGAACTTAAAAAAAAAACAGCTAAACCTACTTTACGACTGCTATATATTGACATAATAAGGAAACCAAAATAACAACAAAAGACACCAGGAAATTAGGACTTCTTAGATAAACTTATCTGGGTGGCCCTTTGGTTTCCTTTCATTAGAATTAGAAAAATAAACAGACAGCTTTCCAGAAAGGGAGGATAGAGGAAAAAAGTGAGAAAGAGCACTCAAATAATAAGCAAGCAACAGAAGAGGGGAGAAAAATCAAGTAGTCAAAAACAGCAAGAAAATGGAACTTTAGTAATGCTAAAGATTGAGAAGACCCTAAGAAACAAGCTCCTCCTGGCATTCCATGGAAAGGTGTGAGGGAAGCACCTTAAATTACACGGAAGCCCTGAGTCATTCTAATCCCCTTCCCTTGCTGACATCTCATTCCCTCCCTGACAGAACCCAAATTTGAAAGGCCATCATTCCTTCATTGAGCAACAGCTGCTTTCTCAAAAAACAACATGAAGCAATCTTTTGATTCCATTTTTGACATTCTTACTAAAATAAAATTTCCATGGATTTTTGTTATCAGAGGCCACTCCAGGGCTGGGTTTTCTACAAAAGCATGAAGGCAATTTTAAATATTGTATTTTATATATATAACTTTGATATGTGTGTGTGTCTTTATCTATATTTCAGTAGAATTAGAATTTCTGTAGGAACCAAAATCTGAATGAAGTCATTTGAACGCTTCAAAGTCTTCATTGTAAAAATGGCATTGACAATATAAAAATAAAAATCATTATAAAATTAGCAACCAAAAGATTTTGTTGCTAGGTGAGCTCCTAGGTGTCTCCAGGCCTCCATCGCATCCTAACAGCCACATTATCTTCTCAGTAGGATGCCTCTCCACACATTATTCTCTCAGCAAGATGCCTTTCCATAGTTGTAAGTCCTGTACCTCATACTTGGACCTCTTTTCTTCCCTTCACCCCCATGGCTTTGTTGGTCACTCTCAACTGTTCCTGTATCCAAGAGCTCCTTCCCCCTCACCAGTCTAAATAAAATAGCAACCAGCCAACATTCCTTAACTCTTTGTCCTGTTTTATTTTTATCCATACTGTATCTCTCCTACTGATACATTATTATATTTGCTTACATGAGTTTTTGGCCCACTAGCATGTGAATGGCATGAGGACAGAGACTTGGTCAGTTTTGGTTTATTGACACACACCCAGAACCTCGAAGAACACCTGGTCCTCATAGGCTCAGTAATCTTTGTTGAGGAATGAATGTCTCAGTTCCACACTGTGTGCTGGGATTACCTTGTGGTATTTACTTCAGAAGGAAGAGTGACACAGACCTTCATGTTCCCAGCCTTCCTGGACTCAAATGTTTCAGGTCAAGAATTGAGGAAGAAAGATAAGCTGATGAAAGTAAAGAGTTAGCAGTGTGAATAAACAACTTCATTTTCAAATACCCCGTGGCCTAAAGGACTGCATCCAGGGCCCTCCTGTCTTATCACATGGCCTGGGGAAAATGTACTGAGGTGTGTTTGATCCACTTCTTTCAAACCATCTTGTAAAGCCTGTACCTTACTAACAGCAGAACATAGGATCTGGTTAGCATTTGAGTCACTCTCCAAGCAACAGGGAAAAAAAAACTAAGCACACAAAGTGGGAAGTCTTAAAATGGCAACTAGAAAATTCAAAGTGAGTCTTAGAAAATTATGAAACCTGATTTCTAAATGAAGACTCTTACCTACTTCATCTAAACCTACACCTATGTGCCAATCTGGGTGAAACACCTAGTATAAAGTTTAGGCCACATATTCTACCTTCATTCTCCTCCTTTCAGCAAATTATATAGAAAAGTTATTTCTAAAGGCCTTAAAGTTGGTGAAAATAAAATTCAAATGTACATATAGCAGAATCTGTGTTGATACCTTGTCCAGATCCCCCTTTACCAGGCCAATGCCGTTGTAGACAGGAGCCACCTCACCAGGGAATTACCACATGCCTCCTCCCCATCCCATCCCATCCCATCCCAACCCAACCACACACACACACACACACACACACACACACTGACTGGCTGACATCCTTGGGTGACAAGGCGTGCTGTGGTTTATGCTGTGATATATGCCTCCATTGCCCCTCCTTTCATCGCCACAGCAAATCCACGTGTAGCCAAGGCTAGAATTTACCTGAAACCACATCCTTGCTCAGCTCTTCTCCCTTCCCTAGCCTGCACCACCTCTTCTCCTGCAGCCTCTTCCTGAAGAACATCCCCTCAATAAGGCATGGCACCTGAATCCCTGTCTCAGGCTTTGTTTGGTTCAGAAAACCCAGAATAAAACAGTGTATATCCAGGTTAGGCTGTTGACTTAAAATCCAAAATTAGAATGCCTTAAATTAGATTAAATTGAAATAAACCCTACATCATTTTATTTTTTTTAATGTTTATTTATTTATTTTGATAGAAAGCACATGTGAGCAGGGAAGGGGCAGAGAGAGAGAGAGAGAGAGAGAGAGAGAGAGAGAGAGAGAGGGAGAAACTCCCCAGCAGGCTTAGTGCTTTCAGCACAGGGCCCAATGGAAGGCTTGATCCCACGAACCGCAAGGTCATGACCTGAGCCAAAATCAAGAGTCAGGTGTTTAACTGACTGAACCACCCAAGTGCCCCAATCCTATCTCATTTTAAATCCACTTGAATTTAACAGATTCTAAGTTCACAGAGCTACAGAGATATTCTATGCAAAGGAAGAACTTTTTCTCTCAGTTGACAAGTTCATTGTCCATCCATGCTATGGCAGTACTGGGGAAGAAAATGAGCATGCTCCATTGAAAGGAACGTTTGCAATGTACTGTCCTGCTTTTTTCTTTTGTTCCTTTTCTGCATGTATAGTTAGTTGGTTTGCTTTTATTTGTGTATTTGTTTTTAATTTTTTAATGTGGCAAAGTTGACTCTGAAATTTAAGTCTTAAGTTGTTCTTGTGTATTTGATGGATTTTAAGAGGACTATCTCATGGTTTCCATTATAACTTTATATTGGCTATAGTCGGTTAAGAATTTAATCTGTCTCCTGCATTTTATTAGCAAACTGTGAATTATCTTCATAATATGCAGGCTTGCTTCTGTCTGGTCAGTTATTTCACTTAGGAATTTAAATGCCTCTTGAGAAGTTGGCCAATTGCTTTTTTTATTTTTAGTTTACATTTTTAGTAATAACATTATAAAAAACTTCAATGAAGAT
Organism: Acinonyx jubatus; assembly: GCF_027475565.1. Classification (NCBI taxonomy): domain Eukaryota; kingdom Metazoa; phylum Chordata; class Mammalia; order Carnivora; family Felidae; genus Acinonyx; species Acinonyx jubatus. Next base: position 81,787,858 of record NC_069382.1, on the reverse strand, counting down.
ATAGTATTTATTACATTCTCTTGGGCCTAAATTCTCTTGAGTGCATTTATATATATTTGATTTATAGACTACTTTCTCATAGAACAGTTAGATTTATATTTCAGTCAGTGTTCTGTTTTCACACATTATGTTAGGAATACACACCGCCTTAATTAAAATGATACCGCAGGGTGGCTATACCTTTTTTGGGTGACAATGTTCTTTCTTCCTTGCCTAGAATAATCCAAGAAGTTAATAATAAACCTGATAAAAATATACATCTCCTACATTACATTGACAGTTTATCTAATATTATAATAATAAAACAATGTTATATTTTCTTTTTCAAATTGCCATCAGCTATGTACTCCTATTTAGCATATTTTAATTTTACATTGTTAATCTGTGAATTTCCACTTCTAATTCTATATGCAAATATTTTCCGATATATTCAACAATCTTATTTAAAAACAGGTAGAATGATACATTTTTACTTTTCTCAGTTTCTTAATTATAATATAGAGATAACAATAAAATTAGCTCATAATATTGTAAAGAGGACACAGCCTGGAAGGTATGGAGTACTCGCTAAGTGCTAAGTCAATTGGCAGGGACACAGGTGTCACTAGTTCGACAGCAGTAAGCTTAGGTCTGGACACACACAGCATAAATGGGTCACTGAAACATCAAAGTGCATTTAAGAAGCAAAGGCATCTGAAAACTTACCACCAAAAGACTGACTAAAGGAACTAGCATATTCTGTGGAAGGAAGATTACATTTTGCTCCGAGTGTCCATAGAAGCCAAGACAAGAACCAAACGCAGAAATTTTGGGAAAACAGGCTTTGTTGCCATATATGGAAAAACTTCTGTCCGCCTCAGAAAGTAGTGAGTCCCTGCTGCTGGAGACAAGGCAAAAGCAGAACAACTGTAAAACTGATTTCCTCAACTGATGAAGTTTGACAGAAAGAATGCAAGACTCCTTACAACTGCTACAATTCATTACATTTTCAGTAATGGAAAAATAAAAACTAAAGCTCGCTGTGTGTCTATTACGTGGCACTGTGTGAGGCACTTTGAGTGTATTATCTTAGTGAGTCATCACTACTTCAGGAGGTAAGTCCTAAGATAATCACTCCCATTTTATGGAGAGGGATATATAATGGCTTAGACTCTTTGTCTTGAAGGACCCAGAAGCCCTGAACTATTAGGTTATACTGCTTTCAAGGACATGATATACCTGACTTGGGTCCCGTCAGTAATACCAGTGGAGCGGGACATCCCGTCCTTTTTCTGCAATCTTCTAACCTGGTTCTACTGTTCGGAATTCCTTTTGTTTCAGTCAAAATATGCAAGGTTATGCTATATTAACAACCAACTCCTAAATCTTCCTGTCTTCTTACCAAGGTTTCTTTCTCATTCGCGACATATGTTGGTGACCTGCTCTGCATCTCCTAATACTGGATTTGGGTTTATGGAGCAGCCACCATCCAAAAAGATGTCAGTGGCCAGAGCAAAGGGAAAAAGAAAGATCTGAAGTGTGCTGCACTGCTCAGGTGCAGATGTGACACAAATTTAACTTTTACTCACAAGTCACTGGTCAGAACTAGCCATTTGATCACCCAAACACACAGGGCCAGACTGATAAATGGATAAAAAAAGATGTGATATATATACATATGTATGTATACACAATAGACTATTACTCAGCCATAAAAAAGAATGAAATCATGCATTTGCAATGACATGGATGGAGCTAGAGAGTCTTATGCTCAGTGAAATAGGTCAGTCCGAGAAAGACAAATAGCATATGATGTCACTCATATGTGGAATTTAAGAAATAAAACAAGCAAAGAGAAAAAAAGAAACAGAGAGGGAGGCAGACCAAGAAACAGCCTCTTAACTATAGAGAACAAACTGATGGTTACCAGAGGGGAGGTGGGTGGGGGGATGGATGAAATAGGTGATGGAGATAAAGAAGTGCATTTGTGATGAGCACTGGGTGATGTATGGAATTGCTGAATCACTGTACTGTACATCTGAAACTAAAATTACAGTGTATGTTAACTAATTGCAATTTAAATAAAAACTTAGAAAAAAACACACAGGACCAGGAATTACAATCCTGTGATAGTTCACTGGGCAGAGAGCCAGAGTGTTTGGTGAATGGAACTAATGACCACCACATTTTCACTACAAAGTTCTCAAGTACTCTTTCATTCAAAAGCTGCTGATAGCTCACAGCTTCGCAAAATATTTTTCTTAACTACTGAGAGACAAGAAACTTTTTGTGCTAGCACAATATTGTCATGGCACTGCCTCTTTGTTTCTTTCAGTAACTATACCGCTTATGAAAATGTAGCATTTCTTCTAATTTGAATAAAAAATAATTAAGATGTAAAATATTACAAGGGTATAATTTATCTATCCACACCCAAAACGATCCACTGGAGTAGAGATAATGACACAAGTTTAATATGCAGAATTGCAAGAGCATAGATTGAATTTCTCTCACTCTCAATAATTTTAAATGCTGAAGATACCTATTAAGGTGCTTTATTGTTTACAGATCATATAAATCACTAAATATTTTCTCTCTCAAATGACCTCTACCTTCAACACTAATTCACAAAAGACTAATTCACAAAAGACTCAGTGGACTTTTGGTTGTTCCCGCTGGAATGATTGCACCTCAGGATAAGAGCTGGTCCCCTGCTCTGGAAGCTCCAGTGAGAAAGCAAAGGCTACACGTGCAGGAGCTGTCAGTCCTCTGGGCTCTTTTCCTAAACCCTTTCCTTCCTCTAAACCCTCTTGGCTTTAAAACACAAAGACTAGTGGGGTTCCTGGGCGGTTCAGTCAGTTAAGCTTACGACTTCGGCTCAGGTCATGATGTCAAAGTTTGTGAGTTCTATCCCTGGTTTTTGAGTTCTAGCCCTGCATTAGTCTCTGCACTGACAATGCAGAGCCTGTTTGGGATTCTCTCTCTCTCTCTGCCCCTCCCCCACTTGTATGCATGTTCATGCTCTCTCTCTCAAAATAATAAAATAAATAAACTTTTAAAAAACACACAAAGAATAGTTACTTAAGTGTTAAACCCATTCAATTAAGGAAATGATTGATTTGAAATTTAGAATTAATTAAATGTTATATATATATGTGTGTATACACACACACACCTTAACTTTAATGATATAAATTAGAAATAGTTCAAAACGGAAATCATTGCTTTTGGATTTGGAAATAAAATTTCTTGACAAAGTGCTGAGGACTTTTTCTAAAAGTCATTTGATAAGCTAATTTATGTCAAACTTTTCCAGTAAGTGTGCTTTTTCAAGAGGGGATGTAGTTACTAGATTACTTCAATAGGAGTATTGATAATCTAACATCTCATTATCTGCTAATAGAGATGCCAAAAAAGTTCCCATTCACCTGTTTTAGACCCTAGATCATAAAGTTTGATTATTTTCACTAAATGTATTATATAAGCTTAAAATTATATTGTAACTTTATCTAACTGGCTTTACTCTACCAGCAAATTGTGTTTTTTTAAATTCAATTTTCAATTCAACGTATGAATACAAAGTGCCTCGTATATGCAAAGCACAATGCTATTGGGAACCTAACAATAGAATCCCTGACCTCGAGAAATCTATAATCTAGTAGAGATATTAACAGCAGGCATGTAAACAAATAAGCACGATACAAAGAAGCATGTGAAAAGTGTTAGAACCACAAATGCTTTGGAACACAGCACCCGAAGATCACTTTCAGCTAGGGAACTTGGGGACAGCTTCATGGAAGAGTGTCATAGGACCTGAATTGGACCTTAAAGTCTGAGCAGAATTTTAAGAGACAGAATTGAGAAAGTAGAGCACTCTGAAAGGAGAAAATGGAAATAAACGGAGTGTGTTTGAGAAAAATCAAGTAGTCTTGTTTGGCTATACCATAGGGTACAGTGAAGAAGAAGTAGGAAATGAAATGCAAACTGCAGATTTTTAGAGCTATATAACACTGATGCTAGAAGGATTTCAGTGACTCCTTTGTCCATCTTCTTATGTTTACAGTAGTAGAAAATAAAAGCCCGTTTTCACATGTTCCATTGTTTATGTGCCCTCTGCAAGATATTTAACTTCTTGTTGATTGTGTTGCCTATTTTTCCACTGAGAGGCTCACATGTCATTTCAATGCAAGTACTTTGAGAGAAAGGTAACAAATTTATCTGTGAAATATACATATCCATGAGGAATAATTACCACATTTTCCTTTTTCCAGATCTAACAGCCCAAACTTGAGGATAGTAAATCCTTTCCCTAAGCTTTTGTTGGTTAAGTTTGTAAATTTATTTGGCTGCACAGGGGAATGAGGCTAACACACCCCTAAATTTCATAAAGCAAGTTCTTGATTTGAATGTTCAGGACAATGCCACAGAAGAACTAATAGCATTAGTTCCAGCATTTCTTTTTTAATGTTTATTTATGTTTGAGAGAGAGAGAATGAAAGAGCAAACAGGGGACAGGCACAGAAAGACGGATTTAGAATCTGAAGCAAGTTGCAGGCTCTGAGCTGTCAGCACAGAGCCCGAGGTGGGGCTTGAACGCATAGATCCCAAGATCATGACCTGAGCGGAAGTCAGATATTTAATCCATTGAGTCACCCAGGTGCCCCAGTTCCAGCATTTTACCTGAGAGGTTGCTGTCCTTTAGTTTTGCTCAGGAGATATTCCCTGTTGTCCCCAAATCCCCAAGTTCTAGTATAGGCACTGCCCTGTCCCCATTTTCATCCTCCAAATGCTACACTGTTTTCTTAAAATCAAACACAAACAAGCACAAGAAACAGAAAACCTTTCCTCCTCATCTCTTGAAATTGCACAATACCCTCCCTCCTGCACAAGTCTGCTTCTCTCCGATATTTTGGTTGCAGTGCCCTCATCTATAATAATGTTCTTTTCAGCTGTTGTTTCTCCATGGAAGCTCACCGCCAGCTAAGGCTGTGTTTCCATTCACTTTGACAGGAGCTCTCTCCACTATGGTCTTCACAAATTCAACTCTCCAGCTTCTGATACACAGGAAAAATGAATAACCCAGCAAGCTCTCTAAAATAGCCAAAATAAAGCACAATGGCCATTTTCATCTTTAAAAGCTCTTGAAAGCTTGTCACTATTGTTGAAATAGCTTTTCCCTTGCAGCTACTGAAATCTGCAGCAGCATCTCTTTGTCCACAAGTCTATTGGTGCCTTTTTGTAGTATCTATTGCTCCCAAAGTCATCTTCCCCACCATTGTTTTCAAGGCTCACCGTAGAACACAAATCAGTTCTCACCTTACTGCTTCTAATAGTCACTTGCTTTCAAGGTCAGTCACCTCTCTGTCTGGAAAAGCCAGAAATCCTTTATGTTGAGGGTCAGTCTTTGGTTTGCGTCTATACTTCTGTAGCTTGTTCCCCATACTGCTCCTGCAGAAGAATTCTTAGATGCAGGAGCCAGTTCCAAGTGGTTAGCATAAGAGCTGTGCAATATTGATCAAGACAGATTTTACCCAAGCCCTCTACCCCTGTGCACTTAAAGTGCTTTCTGGTATATCCATCTGGCTGTTGCATGCTCTGAATATTAGCAAAAATTAATTTCCTTTTATCTGCTCTACTTGAAGCTAAGTCTTCAAGCCCACTCATCCAATTTAATAAAGTCACACACAAACTAGTAGGTCCTTACAATAATTGGGAAGAAAAGGCCAACGATAATTTGTTACTATTCACCAGGAAACATGCAATAAGATCCCCCTCAGCAGACAGAAAAATCCATTACCAACCGAAGCTGTTTAGAATTCTACATGTCTACATGTATTACCAACATATGTATTTTTAAGGGAGGCGTAAAAATATTCAACATTGTCTGCAGCATGAAGGAGAGGCAAATCCAGAGGCAAACTTATATTTCCTGAAGATAATTGCAAACCTCAAGAAACTGAAGCTAAATGAAAGTATTTATCCATTGTAGTACTGTGACTCTTCCAACCACTCCCATCTGGAGTACAACAAACTAATCATCCTCCTTTGAGACACATTAAGGGCTCCTCCGTTCACTCATTTTTTCAAACAAATATTAACTGGACATTTACTAGGTGCTAGAGATTATGCTAAGCACTAGGGAGATATTGGTGAAAAACATCAACACAATCCCTGCCACAAAGAGATTATTACATCAATGGTGAATTAAATTAATAATTAATTTATAAATGTAAAATGACACAGGAACAGAGAACTGGACAGAAGAACTTTGAAGCACCTCAAGTTTAAAGGATAGCCAGGGAAATGACATCGAGAAGGATGACAAAGGCAAGACAAAAAGATTTCAGATAGATTGCAATAACATACAATGCTGGGTACGCAAGAACATTAAAGAAAATCCCTCAGTGGCATATTAACATGAATAAAAAATCAAGAAAGGCTACGACAAATGCTAATACAGGAAACCGGAACTCGGGGAATCCAAGGTCCTGGTATAGCAGAATAGGTGTTAAAACCTTGTTCCTGTGTCCTGCGGGAGGATGACCCTGAACCCCACACAGATCTGCAATAATCAAAAGTAAAGTGTTGTTTGCATAAGGTAGGCTGGAAAACTTCCATTCATTAACAAAAGGAATAGATGAGGAAACCTGTCTGCCTTCATCATCCCTCTGAGCAGAAAAATATAAAATGATAGCCTTTTCTGAACACTTGTACATATAGCTATTCCTTCACAAGAATCTGAGGTTTAAATGATACTGCTCCTACAGAGAAGGTTGTGGAGAGCCATGGTATCTTGCAGAAATAAATGCAAATCTTCTTCTGTCCCTTAAGAATCGCACAGGTTAACTTTAGCCAACATGTGCTCACATTTAAAAATGAACATAAACTCGAGAAAACAAGGCATCATGGCAAGAGTCAGCAGAAACGTGAAAAATTATAGAACCTCAAGACTTATGACATCAGACCTAAAAGAAATAATTATACATGACATGCCTAAGAAAATAAAAAATGGGATTTAAATTTGAGAAATAAACAAGAATGAGAGAAAATGATAAAAACAAATGTTAAGAGAAAAGGAAACTAAATAGAATGGGCTGTATCTTGTGTTGAACCTTCTAGATTCCCTCTCTCCACCCTTTTCCAACACGTTCTCTCCCCCTATATTTACCTGACCTGTATCATTGTATGAATGTATAACATGATTCCTGCCTTCTGACTGGGTTTGACCAGCACTGAGCACAAGCAGATCAGAGGAAGGAAGGGGAATGATTCCAGGTGTTAATAACCTTGGCTCCTCTGTGAGGTCCCTAGGGCTGGCTGTGCCTCTTGACAGAAGCTAACTGCTCCTGCTCTACACAACCTTTCTTTCTTCCAGTTCCCAGCAACCTTTCCCTCTCTGATAGCTCTATCGCTGTTATTCCTGAGTTTCTGCACACTTCCTTGTGATTCCTCTTTATTCTAACCAGAAAGAGAGATCACTACAAAGATATGGCAATTAGACTGAGAGCAAATTCTTAATATGAGCAATAGAAGCCAGGAAACTGTAGAACAATATCTTAGTGTTGAGAGAAAAACTGTAAACTTGGAATTGTATAACACTATTATTCAATAGCAAGCCACAAATAAAGGCAGCTTAACATAAACAGAAACCAAGGGCGTCTACTAGCAGTAGACCCATTACAATAAATATACTTAGAAAACACCAGAGCTATAGAAAAATAATTGTTAAGAGAGCTCGGTAAAGTGACTGACTATGAGATCAATTTCTACAAACCATTAACAATAGTTTGAAAATGTAATAGCTTTTTTTAAAAAAAATACCATTTTAAATAACTGCAATAAACATGAGGCACCTAAGAATAAAATGAACAGATTCTGTCAACAAGTTTTATAAAGCAAATGTGTAAATTGTATTGAAAGACACTAAAAAAGAGAGAGATCCATTAGGTTCATGGATACAAAATTATAACCAACATTCTAAGATGTCAAATTTACCCAAATTGATCTAAGAATTTAGTGAAATTCCAATCAAAGAGAGGAACATAGTGGGAGGGAGGGATACAAGCATGTTCATTTTTTTTCTTATAATATATATTACAAATTTAATAAATATTTGACATTCAAAAATTTAAAAAGGAGAATCAATGTCAAGAAAAAAAGAAGAAATTTTTGAAGTTTATTTATTTTGAGAGTGTGTACACACACACAAGTGCACCCATAAGCACATACCTGTGCTCAAGCGGGGGAGGGGGCAGTTAAAGGGAGAGAAAGAATCCCCAGCAGGCTCTGCACTGTTAGCATGGAGCCCCACGAGGGGCTCAAACTCACAAACCCATGAGATCATGACTTGAGCTGAAATCAAGAGTCAGATGCTTAACCAACTGAGCCACCCAGGTTTCCCCAAAGGAAGAATTTTTTAAAGAAATAGTTAACATGATCTGATACTACCAAGTGGTCAAGTGAGATAAAGACAGAGAGCTACCTGTGGAATGTAATACAAAGTCTCTTAGTGACCCTGACAAATGAGGTTTCATTGGGGCTGGAAGGGTAGAAGTCATACTTCAGTGAAATGTGAAAGTATAGGAAATGGTGAACATACCTTCCAAGGTACCTGGCTGTCCTGTGGAAGAAAACTGAGAGTCAATGGTGCGAACTATGCAGTAGAGAGAGTATTTTATTCTTTTTAAAATGTGAATATCTTGCATATGTTCACTGCTCATTGGAAGGAAGCAGAGAAGTAAGGAATGAATACCATGTAGAAATCTCTGAGATTTCAGGAGAAAATACATTGTGTGCAGAGGTGTGGAGTTTTAGTTTAGCCAGCCAGGAAGGAAGAGAGGATGATGAGAAGATGAATAAGTGGAGTAGATTGGTAGAGGGTTATTAAAAATAAAGTTTGTAATGGCTTCTACTTTACTAGAAATCAATGGTAAAAGAGCTTAAGAGTACATCCTCCCCTAACATCATTTTCCACTGCCTAATTTTGATGCTGATAACTCAAGTATAAAATTCAAATGGATGAGCAGGAAAATCTCAATGCCTACACATAAATATTTATTCCACCAGATTTAGGTCACAAATTGCTTGGTGGTTCCATGTAGAAAGAGTCCTCAAGTCTCAACCAAGGATATGGCTTCACCTTAGTGGCTCTATTTGACTCTACAAAAGTTTTTAGGGAGATGAGCTATAAAGGGAAAATAAAGCAGTAAGACTACAGCTCAGAGTGCTGTTGAGCAAAGGAAATGTGAGTTGTCTGTTTTTGCATATTAAAACATTAATCTCCCCACGGGGGAGCAGCTCCAGCAATTTCTCTGCAAATGTCTTCTACAAGGATTCACAAGGGTGAAGAAAGACTTCTCACTACCCATTAATTTAAAGAACATGGTTCATACAAATCCCTATGTGCTTTCAATGAATTATGATTGTGCAGAAAACACCAATTCCTCTAGTGTTTTTCTAAAAGCACTTTTTCCTCTTCCCAAGATTAATATCTATGTTGGATGATCTGCAAATGAACCTCCCCATAGAGGTCAGCAAAGAAATCTGTAGTGGTCACACAACGTTAGCTTGCAACAATGTCTTCCGTTAAGAAATAGAAAATTCTTGGGGCACCTGGGTGGCTCAGTCACTTGAGCATCTGACTTTCGCTCAGGTCAAGATCTCATGGTTTGTGAGTTCAAGCCCTGCATCAGGTTCTGTGCTGACAGCTTAGAGCTTGGAGCCTGCTTCAGATTCTGTGTCTCCCTCGCTCTCTGCCCCTCCCCCACTCATACTCTGTCTCTCTCAAAAATAAATAAACATTAAAAATTTAAAAAAAAGAAAATTCTTTGTAGAATGATACTTAATGCATGCTTATCTTAATGAAGAGTTGTCACCCAACACCCAATGAGGTACACTCATTTTCTTCAAATATATCGTGCTTACAATGTAGATAAAGTCCCACCAGTATCTGTACTATAAGTAGCTATGGCACAAATAAACCTTAGCAGCATTGGCATCATACAGTGTAAACAAATCTTTCCCAAAAATAAAATATATTTTGTGCTCAAGATATACCTTCTAAGCAGGAGGGAAAAACAATCCATCCTATACAGTGGTTTTTCTACATTTAGCTATCAGCTTCTATAGATGGCTTTAACCAGTGGACTTTACAGAGGCTAACATTTATTTCTACTTATGTGGAATATTCTGAGTAGAAAATTCAGTGGCAAGGAAAATTTTTAAGTGTGCCCAATGCATGTAAAATGACCTTGTAAATGAAGCACATTGGATTCCACAGCTCTCATGAAAAACACAGCAGATGTTTCCTTCCACCTATGATATTTTTCAGGCCACAGAAAACTTTTCACTAGAATGTTCAAAGTGCATGATTAAAGGTTTACAATTGCTGGGCAATTTTATGCTCATAATCATCATAGAGTCTCCAGATATTACATATATTTATATTAAACAGATTGATCCAACCAGAACTAAATAACCATTTTCCCAACTTAAAGAAGAAACAAATGACAAAGGGAAGTATCCTGAAGATGCCTACATTGATTTTAGCCAGTCTTCCTCCTGGGTTAAAAATTTCCTTCACCCTTCATGACCACAATGGGGAGAGTACACTTTGTCCCTGGCATCATGGCTGCAAGCCACCCTCTGGGGCGAAATCATTTTCCTTCTCTATCAATTGAACCTCAAGTGAAAAACCTCCAACACAGAACTGGCAAGAAGAATATAAGACTTCCTCTTACTTCTGCTACTGATATTCAAAGAGTCAGATTGCAAGAGTGGGGTCCTAGGTGGTGGGTGCTTGAGGAATTGGCTCAGAATCTTGGATCTACCACTTAATGATGTAACTAGAGCTTGTTATATTTCTTCTCTGTGCTTCATTTTCTTACCCATAAAACGGGAGTAACAGCAGTGCCTACCTCAAATAATTCTGGGGAGTAAAAGAACTAATGTGACTAAAGCCCTGATAGTGTTCAATAAATGCTAGCTATTGTTACTTTCAGCAGACTAGAGCATGTATGGGAGTTCCTATGAGGATTTTTTTCCAATTTACCTCAACTTTTTACGCTTGTTCTCATGGATAAGTAGGGGTGGTTAAAAAAAAAACTCTACAAATTACTCAGCCTCGAAAAGACAGACAACAGTTGACTCCATGGTTCTACATATAGTTTGTAATTGTTTTCCACAGACCACATGCTGAAGTGTGATAAACATTTCACTGGCCATATTTCAACAGGCTCTGACACAGCAAATATCCTCAAGAAGAGTAGACTATGTTCAAGTAAATGTTCTTGGTAAGTGCCAAGCACATGGAAGGCCTTCCACAAATGTTCATTGCTTTCCCGTTTCTTTCACTTTGTCCCTCACCAATTCTCATAAGCCCATGTGCACCAAGGAGCATGCATGCGTGTATGTGCATCCTGACTTTTCAAAGACCAGACTCTTGCCTAGTATAGCAAGAGTTATATGTATCAAAATTCTTCTAGGAAGAACCATTTTTAAATGAGTTATTTTATTATACCATTTCCTGTCCTTTTCAGACACTAACACCTTTAAAAGCTCAGTGATGTTTTTCTTAAGCCCCACTCTGCCAATTATTCATTTATCAAAAAAAATTTTTTGATGCCTACCATGTGCCATGCATTCTATGGGGTATTGGTGTCAAAACAGTCCCCATCTTTTAGAAATTAGCAATCTAGAGAAAAAAGCCATATAAACCAAGACACAAAATAAAAATACCAAATGAACAAAGGTCAAATAAACACAACATATTAAAGAATGAACAAATTGGGGCACCTTGGTGGCTCAGTCGGTTAAGCATCTGACTTTGGCTCGGGTCATGATCTCACGGTGTATGAGTTCGAGCCCCATGTCAGGCTCTGTGCTGACAGCTCAGAGCCTGGAGCCTGCTTCAGATTCTGTGTCTCCCTCTCTCTCTGCCCCTCCCCCACTTCTGTTCATGCTCTCTCCTTCTCAAAAATAAACATGAAAAAAATTTTAAAAATAAAAATAATGAACAAATAAAAAAATAAATTGCATGATGAAGCCGATCTAATTGCACAACTATTATCTATATGCCAAGATTTTATGTATTTGTGTTCAGCAAAGGAACCTCCTTGTTTTCATTGATTGACCTTATCAATAAGCATTTTTTTACATGTGAACTTACATAATTCATTGATATTAATAGAATATTGCTTTTATGCCACTTTATATACTGGGTTTTCATTTAAAATTCTACTGTCAAAGTCTCTTTAACAAATGGTGCTGGGAGAACTGGACAGCAACATGCAGAAGGTTGAAACTAGACCACTTTCTCACACCATTCACAAAAAGAAACTCAAAATGGATAAAGGACGTGAATGTGAGACAGGAAACCATCAAAACCTTAGAGGAGAAAGCAGGAAAAGACCTCTCTGACCTCAGCCGTAGCAATCTCTTACTCAACACATCCCCAAAGGCAAGGGAATTAAAAGCAAAAGTGAATTACTGGGACCTTATGAAGATAAAAAGCTTCTGCATAGCAAAGGAAACAACCAACAAAACCAAAAGGCAACCAACGGAATGGGAAAAGATATTTGCAAATGACATATCGGACAAAGGGCTAGTATCCAAAATCTATAAAGAGCTCACCAAACTCCACGCCCGAAAAACAAATAACCCAGTGAAGAAATGGGCAGAAAACATGAATAGACACTTCTCTAAAGAAGACATCCGGATGGCCAACAGGCACATGAAAAGATGTTCAGCATCGCTCCTTATCAGGGAAATACAAATCAAAACCACACTCAGGTATCACCTCACGCCAGTCAGAGTGGCCAAAATGAACAAATCAGGAGACTATAGATGCTGGAGAGGATGTGGAGAAACGGGAACACTCTTGCACTGTTGGTGGGAATGCAAATTGGTGCAGCCGCTCTGGAAAGCAGTGTGGAGGTTCCTCAGAAAATTAAAAATATACCTACCCTATGACCCAGCAATAGCACTGCTAGGAATTTATCCAAGGGATACAGGAGTACTGATGCATAGGGGCACTTGTACCCCAATGTTCATAGCAGCACTCTCAACAATAGCCAAATTATGGAAAGAGCCTAAATGTCCATCAACGGATGAATGGATAAAGAAATTGTGGTTTATATACACAATGGAATACTATGTGGCAATGAGAAAAAATGAAATATGGTCTTTTGTAGCAACATGGATGGAACTGGAGAGTGTGATGCTAAGTGAAATAAGCCATACAGAGAAAGACAGATACCATATGGTTTCACTCTTATGTGGATCCTGAGAAACTTAACAGGAACCCTTGGGGGAGGGGAAGGAAAAAAAAAAAAAAGAGGTTAGAGTGGGAGACAGCCAAAGCATAAGAGACTGTTAAAAACTGAGAACAAACTGAGGGTTGATGGGGGGTGGGAAGGAGGAGAGGGTGGGTGATGGGTATTGAGGAGGGCACCTTTTGGGATGAGCACTGGGTGTTGTATGGAAACCAATTTGACAATAAATTTCATATATTAAAAAATAAAATAAAATAAAATTCTACTGTCAAAAGTTTAGACAGTATCAGATAGCTTTAACATCTCAATTCCTTGTTCATTCATATAATAATAAAAAATATTAATCACAGTAATAAAAGACCTTGAAGACTTACCATGTTCAGACACTGTGTGATCTACACTCCTTATTATATTTAATCCTCCTAACATCTTTGCAAGTGGGTGTTAATGCAGGTCACAGATTAAGGAGATTATGGCTTGAAACTCATCAGAGTGGACTCTGAATTGTTTTTGAAAACATTTCTTGGCTACCCCACAGATAATTCCTTGGCCTTCCTCCAACTGGCAGGAGAAAATGACTACATATTTGGATGAGAATCTGTACTAGGTTCTTAGTTTTCACAAAATACTGTCAAGTCTATCATTCTGCTTTAACTCAAGTTTAAAGCCATTAGCAGCCATAGAGTATAGTAAAACCAAAACACTACCAGAAAACATAACATTGAAGTATATGTTACTTTTTAGTGGAGGTTTGTTTTATGTGATAGCACACCTAAAGAAGAGCTTGAGAAATATGTAATCTGTTTTTTCCCCCAGTTTAGAAGATATAAGTTCAAATGCCAGCAAAGGGTCAGGCAATTAACATACATAAGTGAAGTGAGTCAAGTGTATGATAATAGGATGGAGTAAAGACTGGCCATCTGAATAGACACACCCTGTCTGAAGGCAGTTAAACTCAATATTTTTTTTAAATGTGTTACCTTTCTTTGTCTAAGGCAAGTTAAATTAAACTTTTTAAAACATACTTACATTTTTGTCATTTATCCTAGAAACTCTAGATAGGTGCTACACAAAAATGAGGCAATTTCATCTATTACACCTATGGAGTCAATTGATTACATGTGTAATTAAAAATTTTAACTAACTTGGATATGATATATTAGAATGAGTATATCTTTCTATTAAAGATACTTGGCCACCCACCCCTATCCAAGATGAATCTAAATAGTTTTCCTTGTTACATTTAGAGCCGTAATCCAGTCTTAAATGAGCATTCTGAATATAGGACATAATAACAGAAAAATGATTATATTAATGGTTGTCAATATTTTTAATACTATGCTTTCACAGTATATTTATGTTTTTTTTTTGTAATGCCACTTAATTCTCACTACAAGTCTGTTAGATAGTTATTATCTGTATTTAACAAATGGGAAAACAGGTTCAGGAAGATTACAATGACTTTCCCCAAATTACTACAGTGTAGATTTGGAAGAACAAAGATCTACACCAGATCTTTTTAATAAATGCAACAGTCTTTTCAATGCAACACAATTGTGTCTAAAGTTAGAATATATGGAACCAGAATCAAAATCATACATGTGATAGAAAACTGCCGTTCCTACTTGGATGGACCCAGAGCTCTTCCACATTGGGCCTCTCCTCAATACTTCACTCAGACTCTCTGGTGAGAACCTTATAATATCAAATTGTTACTTAAATAATTACTATCTTTTTATCCAAAAATCATAGGATTTACATAGTCCCAATACATTTTTCTACCTAGAGCACTTCAGGTCTTGCACTGGGTGGTATTCATATTATCAAATTTAATAGTTAAGGCATACCACTTTTAGTCAAACTCCACAATATAGCTTTTACATTATTATGGAACTAATATGGGTTTTACTGTGAGTCATCTCAAATCATTTTTGGAAGTATACAGGGAATAAATTATGAATAAATAGGTATAAGTGCATAAATAAAAACTACCAAGTTTCTGCCAGCAAAGGACAACTTGAAATCAGATTTTATATCATCTCTGAGGTGATTTTTATTCACAGAATACAGAAGCAACACTTTCATCATCAAAAATTTTCTTTTCTTTCTACTGAGTATAATAGATTACTTAAAACTTGTACCTACTACTTTCCTTATACTTTTGCCATGTTTGCGGAGATACAATGACCAACCATTCCATTTGTCCCAGTCTGTCCTGATTTTAGCCCTGAAACTCCTCAGTCCCAAACAAATCAAAATGTTGGTCATCCTAAAATGGAGCACAGAAATAATTAAACTAAAGATCTTTGAAGGTGCCTTCTTGAACTAAGGCTATATTTTTCAATGAATTTTTATAATTTTTATTATAATTAATGTTTCTGTGCTAGAAGCAGATTACAATTTATTTGCCATGTACTGTCTACACTGGTCTATTTTTTCTCTCACATACTCCTTCTCAGCATCATATCACCCAAGAGATTTTGACAGGGAAATTTCAACAAGTGGTAGAAAAATTCTGTTGCGGCTTTGAGAGGATTTTCATCACTACTAGTGCATTGTTGCTTCAAACATTCAACTAAGAAGAAATGTATAAACCTAAGCATGGAAATTAGAAAATCTTAACAGAAGCAAATTATAAGCTTTTCTCTTGTCTTCATTTGTTGTTGTGCTCAATTATCTAGCTTATGAAATAGAAAGTGGATGTTAGTAAAATCTGGCTTGGTGACCCATCCATGGGGGAGCTCTTGCAGTTTTTGGCAGGGAAATGAACATGGTTCTCACCATACCCCAATATTTATAGCTCATATATAACTTACATGCACAATTGCACCACGTAGAAGAGAAGTATAGATGAAGGGGCCTGGAGCGCCCCCCTCCCTCATACACATGATAACTTCTCCTACTTATCTATTTGCAGCTTCCTGAGACACAGCACCAGCTGAAGTAGAATCCATTATCCTGAGATAAATAAGTCTCCCTTCAAGAAAACCTGGAGGACTCAAGTTAGTACAAAAGCAAGGCTTTCTCTTCTGTATGATCCCAATATGCAATTTGTTTAATATACCAGGGTCAATGGGAGAGAGTGGGAGTATACAGCTATGTAGCATTTAAGGAAGACATAAACAAACGGTGTATATGAAAATACTTCCAGATTTCCATTTTCAAAAGCCCTATACCTAGAGTTTAGACACAGATGAATAAGCTACAGCTTCAGGCTAGGTGTGCACCCCTGCCACCCCATTGTAATGGGCCAAAATTGATGACTTTAGAGGTAATTATGTTGAATTTGACAACTAGAAACCAAATATCAAACTGAGAAATGTTTTCTGCCTTATATGTTGTTTGATATACAAAGTAATACATATTTTGGACAATTTTATGACATCTCATTAGTGAGCTGTTAAAGAAGCTGAACTATTATTCATACTGATGTTTTAAATATTTATACTAAACGTATTTTCTTGGGATAATTTAAGTAACAGAATTTAAACTAAATATATATTTAGAGCAAGGCTGTAGCCCAGTAATGGGGAAGAGAAGACTTCAGGCCTCCTGGGTCCCTCCCTCTCAGGGACAACTGAGATGCCATCAGGCCAAACATGAATATGGATGAGCAAAGCTAATGTGAGCCCATTGTGCATAGGGCAGCCTGTATTATTCTTAGTCAGTTTGAAGAGTGAAACACAGAAAAGGAAAATAATTGATGTCCAACACAAGTCCTTACATATAGCATGAAAAATTCCCCAAATTAAGATTTTGCTTGAGAGGCACACCAGTTTCCTGATTTAGATTTAGAAGACTAAATCTTGTAAAGTTGTCAATTCGCCTCAATTTCATTTATATACTCAACAAAATTTCAATTAAAATTCCAAAACGGGGGGGGGGGGCAGTTTTACCAAATTATTCTAAAATGGTCTGGAAGAAATATCGGTAAGAATGTCTTAAAGCTACACATAAACACAGAGAAAACAAGAAGAGGGTATCAATCCTACCAGATATTAAGTAAATAAAAACATTTAAATCTGTGCAATATTAATAAAAGAACTGACAGAAAACTAGAATAAAATAAGTATACCAGAAGCAGAAACCCACTTTGTAGGAGTCTATATGTGTCTACTCCCACAATATGATAATATATGATACGTGATAGAAACACAAATAAATGGGAGACGAATGGATTATTCCAAAATGGCTGCTGGAAAATGCTTAACTATTTTTAGGAGGAAATCAATATAATTCTCATCTCACACCACATACTGTCACGATGTTGGGTGGACTCGAGAAAAAAAATCATTAAAGAACTGGATATAAATTGTTTCAAGGAAAGAACAACCCAGGGAAATATTAATCTGTGAATTTGAATGAGACAAAGTATTGTCCAGGCAAAATAAGCAACAGCAGAAAATACAACTTTCAACTTCACTAGACACGTTTTCAACTTTTATATGTTAAAGAAAATAAGAAAGAAAACAATATAGATGATGTAAATGACAAAGAAACAGCGTCCCTAATTCATAAAGGACATTAAAACTGATGAAAAGAAAACCAGGGCCCCATTACACAAACAGGCTAAAAATAGGAGTTAATATTAAAAAATAAAGTATAAATGAAAATAAGCATTTCAAAAGTGTTCAGACTCACCTCATCAAATAGTACAAGAAGAATGTAGTCCTTTAAAGCCTGGATTTAAAGTAAAATCAATTATTGTCCGAGACCTAATTCTACCACTTTCTAGTTGCATGACCTGGGGTAAATCAGTTCACTTCTCAAAATATAAGTTTCCTGCTCTAAAGTGGGATGATAATATTGTTCTCCTCTTACAGTTGTTGTACAAAGATTAAATGAGATAATATAAAGGTCTTGCATGATGAAGGGCCTGTAGGAGATACTCAATAAGTGTTATTATTGTTATTATTGATGATGATATTGTTGATGGTGTTAACGATCATCTTCACTTTTCCCAATAACAAAATTTTTAAAAATAATAATATCCATCAGTTCTGGTGAGGATGGAGGTATTACTTGTGTACTTCCAGGGAGAATGGAAATGGGTGCAATCTTTCTGGAAAGGTCATTTGGCAATATGCATAAGAAGTTTTTAAAAAGCTCATATCCTTTATCCAGTATACTACTTCTAGAAATCACTCCTTAGAAACAGTGAAAAATACAGACAAGGAATATCAGAAAATGAGGTCATATAGAAAATATTCATCCCAGTGTGATAACAGCAAAAGGGGGTGGTGGGCAATAAGCTGAGAGAATAATTAAACAAATGATAAAGACCCATATGCCTAACTACCAAATAGCAATTAAAAAATGATAGAGAAATTATTTAAAAGCATGGGAAACATGATTTTCTTTTGTTCATTGCAGTAAACCAGAACAGAGTTTAGCATAGTACCTGGCACATTGCTCAAATTCTAAACTGAATTGAACAACATAATTCTAAGTGGAAAAAAAAATCAGAACACTCATTTACACACACACACACACACACACACACACACACACACACACACACCTTGTACATAGTTTAATCTCAATTTTTGTAAAAGAATTATAGAAAATCCTAGAAAGAAATATGATTAAATGTTAACAATACTGTCTTCGGGTGATTTTTTTCTGACTCTTTAGACTTGTCTCTACTTGCCAAATTTTTTTCAGTGGAGATTTATTACATTTATAATCAAGGGAAAAAATGAGTGGGAAAAAAAAAGGAAAGAAAGAATCGCAGAAATCAAATCAACTAGAAGCCAACTGGCTCAATTATTTCTCATTACACCATTCTAAGTATGTACCATTCTTCACTCCTACCCAAATATAAAATGTGAAATGGAAATATGAATAGCATGAATAAATTGGGAAGCAGCCTTAAAACATAGTCCAGGAAAGAAAACATTATAGTAATGTCAAAAAAAAAAAGCCAAAAATCATGTATCTAGTATTAAGGAAAGTATACAGGGGCTTTTCTTCATACATAATTTATACATATGAAGAATATGGCATGGATGGCATGGCATAAACTCTTTCAATACAAATTACTTGTTTTCTCTACAATGGAATTATATTTTTTCTTAGACATATGTCAGAAAGATTTACACACAGTGGTAATTTTTTGAATCAATTTTTTGAAACCTGAAAGAATTTTATTTATTTAAAACTCTAACTCTCCTTAAAATCTAAAAGGTATATTTTAGAATATCCATGATATTCGCAAAGGGGAGGACCAAACAATTTCTCAGTTTTCCAAATTCTCAAATACACTCACCAGGGGAAATTATTAGCCTTAGAAAGTGAAGTGCCATGTTACCTTTGGGCCACTGACTAAACTCATTCCTTGAAAGACCAGTTTACAGGACTGAGCGACTTAAATTTATGCCTCAGAGAAACTAGAGATTACTATATGTCATGCTCCTTTAAGATGAATGGTAAAATCTTGACTCATGCAAACTAAATTCTTGCATACCAAGAGTGTGCTCGATGTCTGCCTCTTTAGAAGTAAAATGTTATATAAGAGAACTGTGGTTATAAGGTATGCAGACAGTCTACATTGTCTTAATCTAAGAAGCCGAATGCAGTGATTGGTTTATGGAGTATGTACTAACATGTACACAAATTTAACATGTTTAAGGAACATTACTATACACTTCTGGTGATCACAAAAAATATGTGACGTAGAACCTAAATTGAAATTCATTCCCTAATTATATAAAGTCCACCATATTTTTCAGAAACAAAGTCAAGTGCTTAATTTACCTAACACCAAGATTTCAGACTTTTTAAAGAGAAATATGTAGTGTTTTAACTGCAGCAATTATTTTTAAAATTCCTCTTCATACAATAACTGCTTTTGTAAATAACTACTTCACAAGTGTATTTCCTTTGATATAATATCTAGGATTTGCTTTCAAAAATTTGAGGGAGGGGAAGAAGGAGTGGAATTGCAGATGACACAAGAATAGCCATGATTTGACAGTTTTTAAGGTGGAAGAAGGGTACATGGGAGTTTGTCATACTATTCTGTTTTTATTATGTTTGAAATTTTATGCAGTAAGAAGTTTTTTAAAGGAGTATATTTCTTAATCATGCCAATTTATATTGATTAACTTTTTCCTTGGTCTCCATTTCCATAAATCTATGTCCAGTAAACACGGCTGAAACGCTTACCAAATTGAACATGAGGAGGGTTACAACCAGGATTGCTAAACAATGCAGAGGTCCCATTCTGGTGTCTGGAGGGTGGAATAAATTCATTAACTCTTCCATGACCCACAGTTTAATCATTTAGCCAAAGAAAGAGATACATACATCTAGATTAACAACAACAACAACAACAACAACAAATGATGTAGATAAACTTCAGCTATCCTCACAACCAACAAATTGTAGTGCTACGTAACTAATCCAATTTGATCATTGTGGTGCCCAGGCAATCACTATTACAGAGGATACTAGGGGATCTGCTGAAGCGTCAGTGAGACAATCTGCACTTGTTTTTTTCTTTTGCATTGTCCCAAAGACAATGAGATAGAGAAAAATTAACAATTATAGCCTTCAACCTCCTAGAAGAAAATTTTTTTGCTCAGCTTGTATACTGAGAGGATTAGGATTAAAATACAAATGGTTAAACAGCGGCACCTGGGTGGTTCAGTTAAGTGTCCGACTTTGGCTCAAGCCATGATCTCATGGTTCATGGGTTCAAGTCCCATGTCAGGCTCTGTGCTGACAACTCAGAGCCTGGAGCCTGCTTCAAATTCTGTGTCTCCCTGTCTCACTGCCCCAACCCCATTCACATTCTGTCTCTGTCTCTCAAAAATAAATAAACATTAAAAAAACAATTTTAAAAAACCATACAAATGGTTAATAAGATGGCTATTTTAGAATGGCCTTTTTTTTTCCTATCATGTTCACTTAATTTTTTCTTTTCTTTTCTCTTAGTCATAAGCAGAATTCTGGCACATTTAATTCCATTAATTTCTAATAATTCCTCCTATAAGCAGACCCCACATAAAAAGCAGTGTATGTTAAATATTACAATCAAATCTTTAAAGTCTCACAGACAATAGATCTTCTAAATATACTGCTAAATATTTAGCTTCATGTTGATTTTAATTTCATTAACACACTCACAACATAAATAAATTCTGCTTAAAAGAAAAGCTTTAATAATAAATATATTGCAATTAAAATGATACAAGGCTACTAAGCATTGCACACTGCCACCTAGTGCTAAATGTCTTTTTAACTCCAAATACACAATGGGTGTCTTCAGGAAAGGGGAAATGCTCTGTTTTAAAGCAAATTTATCCAGAAAGACAGATATAAAACATATTTTTCATAATTCATTCAATATAAGAAGGCTATTAAAATAAGTGAAATTACACATACCATAAAAATCAACTCTGTCTCATAAATTCAGGTGAGAAAGATCTGATTAGATTATTAAATATAAAAAGCTACAGGTTTTGTTATTGAAGACAAATTTTTTAAATGTTTTTAAAAGTTATTTTTTAATAAGGTGCATCACGTATGCAACATACTCTATCATGAATATGATGCATGCTGATGTTCTTAGTGAAATATGTGATTAGCAAGTTTGACATATTAAGATGTTTAAAAAGGCATCATAGGATGCTAAATAATCACTAACGATATGTGCAAGCTTTGTTAAGGGCATAGCTATCATCTCGCTTCATCTACAGGTTATAATTTCAATTTCAGATGCCACTGGTTTTCATTTCCACTTTATTTTCCCAGAGGTGAATAATTTTTGTGTTTTAGTTGTGCTAATCACTAGAGGTCATCTCTGATCTTTTGGCCAGAAACATAAAGCCACACACACACACACACACACACACACACACACACACACAAAATGAGAACCATCTGAAAGACTAGATTAAGGAAAGGATTGCATTAGGTGACTTTGCTGTGGTTAGGGAATACATCTGATTTGCTTCATTGTATTCTGCAACGGTAGTCCCCAGCTTGGTCTAGTTAATGCACATAACTACCTATTTTAAGAACTAAAGTGAAAAGTGAAAGACTCATTTCTGGCAATGGAGGTTTGTTTTAAGTTTATCTATTTGGGGAAGGGGGGGCAGGGAAATAGAGAGGGAGGGAGAGAATCCCAAGCAGACTCTGCATTGTCAGTGCAGTGCCTGGTTCAGGACTTGGACACACAAACCAGGAGACCATGACCTGGGCCGAAAACAAGAGTCAGATGCTTAACCGACTGAGCACCCAGGTGCCCCTCAATTAAGTTTTTCATGGTGAAAAATAATAAAAGGGTTCCTTTAAATCACTATTACTTAACTTTTCAAGAATCACACTCCTTTTGAAAAACTTAAAAATCTCAGGTTCTCCTTCTAAAGTATTTAAAGTTTATAAATAAATGATATATTAAAAACAATATATGGAAATTTTTAAGAATTCTATTTTTTATTGTGATCTTTGAAGATATTTTTCAATGTTGTTTTTGCTCCAATAATTCAAAATCAGCATGAGTGGTAAGGCTGACTGTATATCCTATAAATGTTTCCATCCTTGGAAATGTTGACAATAAAGAATATCATTCAGTAGTTTCAATATTAGGCCTGTTGCATTGTTTCATTTTAATACCCAGAAGGACAGGTAAAAATAGACCACTGGATGAAAAGAAGAAAGAAGGGAGAAAGCGAGGTAGAGAAGGAGGAAGGGAAGAATAATTTTGCCTTTAAGGGAAGTGTTACCTCCATCCCCTTGAAATCACCAATTTAGATAATTCCCAAAGGAATCTTTGATCAAAACCACATGATCTAGAAAACTTCTCAAGATTTCCTTTAATCAGCTTAACCAAATGACTACTGCCAGCTGTTTCATTTAGTTCTATCAAGGCTACTCTGAGGCTCTAAGGGCTATTTTGAGGCCTTCACCACAAAATCAGGACACCCAGTTGATATGGCTGGCCAATGCAGAAGACAGATTTACTCAAAATATTCCAATTTAAGAAACTCAGTTTGGAAAATATGATTTAAGAACACATATTATATTGAAACCCAACTCTTCACGCTATGTTGGTATAACATCTATCATGACATCTCAATGTTCAGTAAACTATAAGTTCAGTAAACTTATAGTCAAGGGAATAAAAAGTCTAAAATTGTAACTCCTAGATATTCCACTGGCCTTACAGTATATCATCTATAAAAGGATACTGCTAGGAAATAAGATAGTGGTTACAACTATGCCTTATATAAGAAAAACCACTGCAGTTGCAGCTAATATACAATTATATTATATTTATTATATTATATTATATTATATTATATTATATTATATTATATTATATTATATATTATAGTGATATCATTATAAAACTTCATAAACATTTTTATAGTATTCCTATTGATCTATGTTCCTATGTTCCTATGTTCCTACAAGGTAGTGAAAATGTATAAAGTGAATAACAACTTTTAATTCAAATGACAGTTGTGCCTAAGACCCTGAAGACTCCTTAGAATTTTCTCACATGCCTTAGTGTGTTTTCTAGTACATACTGCATTTAAGTTTTGTAAAACAAAGGCTATGTGTATTTGCACACACAAAAAATGCAATCGTAGCATCCTCATTTGGAATTATCTAAAAATAAATGTTTAAGCTGAAATCATTTATCTAATAACCTCATTTCTTAAGCCTAAATATGGAAGTATGTATATTTATGAGTGCATCCTATAATCAAGGATTATAGAAGTTCTATAATCAAGGATTTCTAATGCAACATAACAAAAAGTAGTAACAAAATGGCCTGTGAAGAAAATTCCCTAGGGCTTTAGAAAGATAGGAGATGTTGAAAAATTAAACCACAGAATACAGAAGAGACAGACATAGCTTTCAACCGAACATTAACATTTAACTTGAGATTATTTAAAATAGCACATTTCTATCTATTAGAATCCCTATGGTTATGAAAGACAGGACTTATTCCACAAAGATTACAAAAATATGATATTTGTATATCTAATATTAGTACTGGCTGGGATTGCACACTGTGAAATAAGAAAATGTAATAGATAGACATTTAGTGAGCATTTTACTCACTAATTATGATTTCATAATTTTTTTAACATTGTATTCTCAGATGTCAGATACCTACTTGGAAATTGACATCCACTTGGTTGCTAAGAGATATGAGATCAGTTTGCATTTTTTTCTGTCTTTAGGAAAATTGCTCTCTTGGGTTTTACCTCAAAGTAGTAAAAGTTAACTCTGTTGCCCATGTGGGGGACTTATGTTACTCAAAGAAACTCCCAAATCTCAAAAAAGAAATGAAATACTATTTGCACAATTAAAACAAATATGTTTTTTCCCAAGCTTAATGAGTTTCCACTTCATGCAACTAAAATATAATAGTATTGTTTAACAATCAAATTTAACTGATGAGTTTATGAGTATTTTCACAAAAATCTTATGATAAAGGAAGTCATTGGTCCATTGGCACTCCCAAAGTAAAGCTAAAATCCTACATTTTAAAAGTATTTTCTGCCTATAACTTTGACCATGTTCTTTAAACAGCTAGAGGAACAAGACTAAACTTGGTCTCTCTGGTTTTTCTTATGTTTTATCAAAGACTCAGAAGCAAAACACAGTTACAAATATGTACATTCTAACTGGTCATTAGTTTATCACAAATAAATATTGACTTATTGCCTAATCGAAGAGAACGTTTTTCCAAGATAAAAGCCATATTCTAATCAGTACATGGTTCCTAATGACACTGAGCATCTAGACTCTCTTCATATATAAATTTCATAACCTTTCAAGGACAATCTTCTAAATCACATTTTAAAGAAATATGCTGAAAAGACATTCCATTTCAGTAGTATTTTATATTACTATAAATGCAAGCGGTTTAATTTTTAACACTCATGTACTTATCATAAAGCTGTTGGGCATTTACTCTGATTTATTGTCAATGTTGTCCTGGAGTATATTGCCAAGGAACACAAGGTAAGCTTTTCTTTGTCTGCTAAGTGAGACAATGCCCACTTGCCCAGTACCCTAACACCCAACTTCTTGCACACCATCAGCCAGCTGCCCTATTAGTGAGTCTTTGTACCTTATATATGCCGTTTTAGCATGAAGGCATATTACTACCATTTCTTAATGGTACCATTAAGAAAATCCTGTTACAAGCACGGTCTCTGAAATGTAGTTTCACACCAATGAAAGGACTATCTAGTACCATCTTGAGGGGAAGAAGATGAATTTATCCTCTTGTCTTCTAGGCTTTTACTTATAAAGTCACACTTTTATAAACAAGTTCTATCATACTGAGAGGAAGGAGATATGCAAAATGCAACACCTGGAGTCATAAAATGTAATGACCTCAAATAACACATCTCAGAAAGAGTGGGGAAGACCTGGCTCCAGAGAAGAAAAAACAGTGGCAAAGGAGCGAATCTGCACCATTACAACAGGAGTAAAAGAAAACCCTCTTGGCTTTTTCCAGTAAGTTTTGTGCAGCAGCAGCAGCAGCAGCAACAGCCTAATCAATATGCACATCCTCACTCCATAAAACCTCCTGTCCCCAAACAGAAACTGCAGGTCCCTCTCCACCGTGTCCTCAGGGCAGAAACCACCACCCACCCGGAAGGGAGGAGGTTTCCCAGGCACAGGGGAAGGGCAGAAACAGGTATGTGTAGCTCGAGCATCCTCGTCTTCCTCCCAGCTGCAAGCCTGAAAGTCCACTCAGGAGCCAGCCCTAGCTCCTAGGCATCCTTCGGCCTGGGCCCTCCCTGCCAGAGGGGCCGGGAAGGTTGCGCAGCTGGCAGCTCAGTTTTCGGACTCCAAACAATGACCCCTCCCCCCACCCCCACTCCCCTGTGCCTTCACCCCAGGCCCTCGCTTTCTAACCCCCTTAGTGAGACCTCGTTGGAGTAGGACAAGGGATGCTCCGTGGCCAAGAGGAGACGTGCTGGGCTTCTCTGCCCGAATGAGTTGCTGGGGGTAGGATGGGGTGGTCATGGAGAAGGGCCCTTTAGGAAAACCCAGGACATGGGGCAACAGAAACCTCAGCACTAGTCACCCTCGCTCCCACCCCCCACCCCACCCCTCGCCTTAAAGCCGACTTCTCCCCAGGCGGGCGGCGGCAGCGAGGCGGCCGGGATGGGGATAAGAGGGAGCCCGGGGGCCACCATGGCCTCTCCAAAGGGACTGCGCAGGTGGGCGCAGCCCGGGAAGGTCAGCGAGGCCAGAGCTCAGAGTTACCCGGGGCCCAGAGAGTGTGAGTGTGAACGAGAGGGTGAACCCGCGCGCTCGCCGGGCCGAGGGGCGCTCGGCGGCAGGGCAAGCACGGTGACAGGGGTACCCCGGCCACCAAGGAGAGACAGCTCACCCACCCCTTAGGCGACAGGGCTGGAGAGGCTTATGGGGCTGTGAGACTGGGAAACTTAATACAAAACAGACAGTTCCCCCCTCCAAGACGTGCCCCCACGCTCTCAGACGCGCTCCAACGCCTCCGGAATCACCCACCATCGCCCACGCCACCCTGCAAAAATCCCCACCGAGCCCTCGGATCCCAGGCGGGTAATTACCTCTCCCGGAGGCGGAGTGGGGGGCGGCAGCAGCAGCAGACACTTTTAGCCTGACTTTCCTGCGTTCGCTTGTGAGAGTGTGCGCGCAGAGCAGGAGCTGTAACCTGCTATTTATAGACTGGAGCCTCAGCACCCGGAGCTGAGAACCCGGAGGAAGCGAGCAGGCGGCGGCGGCGCAGGGCGCGGGCCGCGGCTCCCCGAGGCTCCCGCGGCTCCCCCAGGCGCCCGGCTCCGACCGCGCTCCGCGCTCGCTCCCAGCTCTCCCTCCCTCCCGCCCGCCGCGCGCGCCCCGGAGAAGTTGTCACCAGTGCGGCCGCCTCTCCGGCTGCTCACACGCCCCCTGGCACAATTGCTACTTTCTCCCCCCACCCCCACCCTCCCTGCTCCTCTTCCTCCTCCTCCGCTCGTTCCAAGCGGTCTCCTCCCAATGTCACCAGCGGCCCAATAGAGGCGGCGGCGGCAGCGACAGTCTCGCAACTGGCGCAGCTCGCTTCCCGCTACTGATGGAGTGGAGTTGCTACCCCGGCCGCGCTCAGCCCGAAATGACCCAAACACGCTTGCTCCGTGAGCTGGCACCCTGCACCCCGACCCTCTGCAAGCGGGGACGACCGCCCAGCCTGGGCTGCGGGACCACAGCTGCAAAGTGGTGGTGAGGGGTGACCCGGAGCTGCCACGCTGAGACCGGGCCCAGAGAAACCACAAGGGTCTCAAACCCGTGGGAGGAGGTGCCCCAGACCCCAGCCACCGGCAGCGCCGGCCCAGACTTGGGGTGAGGGGACAGTGGGAGGAGGTGTCCCCGGTGCCCTGGACTTCAGCCTGCCACCACCCTGGGACCAGTCTCTCTTGCCACTCCTCTGCCTTGGCCCGGGCGGAGGTCTGGCGAGGATGACCTGGGCACTGTCTGGGCTTCCAGCTCTGCGCAGCCCACCGCCAGCCCCCACGTCACGGCTGGTGACTGAGGCCGAGTTGCTCCTAGCCAACGTGTGACACGCCTTTGGCAGCCCGGGTGCGTGGGGACAAATCTGAACTCTGGGTGTTTGGGGTGTTTGGGGTGTCAGGAAAACAGGGTACGCAATCACGCAATCTGAACGGAGACTAAAACTCCCCCACTTTCTAGCCAGCAAGCCCGCGGTGGAAGGCACGCAGCCTGGTTATTCCGGGCTGTGGGGTGTGGGGCAAATGAGTCTCTCCATCTGCGCCTTACAGGTGCCACCTGGCGGTTCTCTTGAAGAGGTTTGATCTGAGCTGCTCAAAGGTAATGGTACGGAGCGGAGTCCACTCAGGCATCCTCAGCCTTTCCTTTTCCTAAAGGCGCTTTAAATTCACATTTTAAATAAAATGGAGTGAGAAAGCTAGTACACATGGGTTACATTTGCCACGCAGGAATCCGGCAGTTGGGATGGTGAAGCCGATTTGGGTTAAGTCCGTACTTACAGCTACAAAAAGTGGGAAGCTATAGCTGCCCCCAGCTGCCACCCCTTCTGGCATTTGTTGCACCTAGGCAACCATTCACTCCGCAAACATTTAACTGCCACTAGGTTATAATCTTTATCTATGAGAACAGAGACTTTGGTGATTTGTTTGTTTTCCAACACATTTCCTCAGAGCTTGGAACAATGCGTTACATGTGGTAGTTTCCATAAATGTTTATGGAATAAATTAAACATTGTGGTCCAGAAACTGTGCTCAGCTCATTCTCTCCCTTTAGCCCCTGCAGCCTTTCCCTTTCCATCTCTTCAAGGATGAAGAGATTTTTTTTTTTTTTGCTATGCCCAGCCACCATCACAGGTGAGCTAGAAGGAGAAAAGAGGAAGGTGAAGGGACTAACAGTCCAGGCAGGCCCTCCCGGGATGTGGATCACACTTGAGCCTGTTATAGTCAGATTTCTCCTGCATGGGGCAGTGCTGAACACACCCATTTGGGGGTAGGGAAAAAAAAAAGACTCTGTCATACTTGGTGCTTGAAACAATGGATAAATTCTGTTAATAGAGATCTGCTGGCAAGATGATACAACTTTCTCACTGGGCAACAGTTTCAGCCTTTTCTTAAAATACAGAAAAAGAATAACAGAACATTAGGATGCCAGAGCTTTGCTACTAAATTGAAAAGATGTTTAACATATTTGTCCTCTAACTTGAAATGGAGCTCTGTGTGTGTGTGTGTGTGTGTGTGTGTGTGCGTGCGTGTTTATGAAGATTGCCACTGTGCCAAAAGTACTAAACTGTTTCTTCTAAAAGACAGAGTTGTAAAATAGATGCAGCTAATGTCTTTATGGAAATGAACACTTAAAGTGAGATATCCAGAAAACCCTCTTACAATTAAAATCCAGACATAGATCATGCTGACCTAGACCTTTTACAGGGCTGCTGAGGAAAATGTGATGTACCTGTGCACATCATTGAGGAAGTTTAAATTCTGTGGAGAAGAGGGAGACAGAGAGAAAACAGGGAAAGAGAGGGAGAGAGAATGAATCAGATACATGTACCACGGGGCATTTTAAAAATGCATCAATCAGCCTGATAGTTACCTTTCTTAGTCATTTGTTGGTGTTTTATTTGAATAAGCTAGAGGATTCAGATGCTTCTATTATTAAACTCATTCAGCATCCACTTTTACAAACCTTGAACTTTTAGCCACTGTGCCCCCCCAAACATAACTCCAGTTGCCAATGAAGGACGAAATATTTTTCATTTCCTCTTGAAATATCTTTATAGGGCCAGAAGTCAAAAGTGATTCCCCGTAGTTACCTTGCTGTCTAAAGCAATAAGTCAAGCCATGATCTGCAGGGCTGGTGTAACACCTTCCTTTTTAGTGAAGTAATTCATTCATTTTTCCTGGAGGTTTCTATTTCAAGTTAGATTGGTATGGCCCAAGAAAAACTCTATACTTTTATGATCCTTCACTTTAAAAACCTATAAAAATATAGCACTGAGAATGACAAAGTTTTTTTTTTTTACCACAGTTACTTGTTTATATTACTGATAACTTTATAGACCAAGTCATGGTTTTCATTCTAATTTTGAAAACTTATGGAAGCTTTGAAAACTTTGAAAACATTGGAAGAGTGAAGCCTTGGTAATCATGCATTAAGGTAATTTTTACATGTGTACATGTGTATATGTGTATTTAAATTAATGGGAAATGTTATTAGAAATGGAAATTTGACCCAACTTAACTAAAAGGGAGAAACTATTGGAAAGGTACCAGGCTGCCCAGGGAACCCAAAAACAGGAATGCAGCTGGGCATCAGTGACAACTTGGAAATAAGGACATGCCATTAGGACTTTATCTGTCCCTCTTACCCCACTATGCTGCCTGCTCCATTCTTTCTCTCTCCCCCTCTTATACAGACCTTCTCTACATCTCTGGTATGCAGTAGGTTGCATGGGTACTAACAGCTCTTGAACTTCATAGTCTATGTGCCAGCTCCAAATTCTCAAGGTAGTACCATGATTGGCCCAGGTCCTGAGCCCCAGTCCAGACAATCATGGCCAGGAGGTGGAAGTCAAGTTACATTCGCATGGCAGTGACTATAGTAATCAGGGCTGGTAGTGATGTGTTGAGACACGAGGGAAAGGACAAAAATCCTCAGAATGTGGAGAGGAGTATAGGTCATTCATGATCACTGTTAACTCCTAATCCTTGTTGTTCCATGAATACAAAAGGCACAAAAGGCAGAAGAAACATAAGGAGCAGTGACATCTGTATGAATGCATATGGATGTTTAAATACTGAGTGAGGTAGAATGTCTCTTGATGATGGTGGTTCTCTAAGATGGCTTGTCCTAGTAGAAGTAGTTGTGTATGGTTTTATGATCTCTCAGTGTGGAACTGGATGAGCATGAAGAAGGAAATCAAGTATTTCACAGACAGTTTACTTTAGCTTCGTTTATCATGGCAAATTAAATCGGAGATTTTTTTTTAAATGAAGGAAATGACTGTGGTACCATTTACATTTATTGAAGATAAACATTCTGCTCTCTCATTTACATAATAGCTACATTTCTAAAATGTCTATAAATCATATATTTAAAAGCAAAGCATATTTCAAACATAATAGGGTGGTGAATCTTAACATGTTTGTGGTCATGAACTCCTTTGAGAATCTGAAGAAAAATGTGGACTCTCCCCAGAAAAAAATATGAGCAGATGCACACACATTTGTGGGGAGATGATATATGACATATTGATATTAGTCCCCTCTTATATATGGTTTCACTTTCCACAGGGTCAGTCACCCTGGTCTGAAAGCAGGTGGTCCTCCATATGATGTATTACCAGAAGGTCAGTATTAGCCTAATATTGTCACCTTGCCTACAGCATTCACCTCACTTCATCTCAGCACATAGGATGTCATCATCTCACATCAGCACAAGATACCACAAAAGGAAATCTGAGAGAGACGGAGACCACATTCACATCACTTTTATTACAGTATGTAATAATTGTTCTATTTTATTCTTATTTATTGTTGTTAACATTTCACTGTGCCTAATTTATACATTAAACTTTGTCATAGGTTTGTATGTATAGGAAAAAACATAGTACATATACAGTTCAGCACTATATATATATATATGCCAGGCTGCTCTCTATATATACAGGTACCGTGTGTGTGTGTGTGTGTGTGTGTGTGTGTGTGTGTGTGTGTGTGTGTGTGTGTATAGTTTCAGGCATCCACTGGAGGTCTGGGAAGTATCTCCTAAGGATACTGGAGGTCAAGTGTATGTGAGATCTGAAACCTTAAACATCATGTTTCTTTTTCCTTCCTTCAATCACCCCCATTTGAACAAGCAAAACAAAGACTCCAGATTCTTTAACAAAAGATTCAAATTCCTGGTAAGTATAAGCCAAAAACTTAGTTGGGGGTAGGGTTTGCTGGAGCCTGCGTGAACCTATGGAACAAGTCCCCTTCATAGCCACTCCTGCCCTGAAGGAGATATAAATGATCTGTAGGTAAGGA
This sequence comes from Acinonyx jubatus, assembly GCF_027475565.1. NCBI lineage: Eukaryota > Metazoa > Chordata > Mammalia > Carnivora > Felidae > Acinonyx > Acinonyx jubatus. The sequence continues at coordinate 81,756,072 of NC_069382.1, read as the reverse complement.
AAAGAAAACAGAGTTCTTAGACAGGTGGGAGAAAATTGTGATGTTGGAAGGATGTTATATTAATTTGCTGTGACTATTGTAGCAAAATACCACAGACTAGGTGGCATAAAAGAAACAACAGGCCATGATCAAGATGATGTCAGGGTTGGTTTCTCTTAAGGCCTCTCTCCTTAGCTTGAAGATGACCATCCTCCTCTGTGTCCTCACATGGCCTTACCTCTGTGTGCACACCTCTGGTGTCTCCTCGTGTGTCTCAATTTCTTCTTCTTACAAATACCAGGTTGGGTTAAGCACCACCCTAACAGCTTCATTTTAACTTAATCACCTCTTTAAAGACCATTTCTCCATATACAGTCACATTCTGAGGTACTGGGCTTAGGGCTTCAACATATTAATTTGAGAGGACACAATTCAGCACATAACAGATATGTACTGCATCACACTCCTGGAAGAGTCTTAGGGTAGAGGTGGGACAGAGATTTCTCCTTTATGTTAACAGGGCCCAAGAGTAAAGAAATTCGTATCCAGCTTTCCCTTTGGAGTATTTTGAAAATCTCAGTCTTAATAGAAGAACCCAGAACAAAATGGTGTAAAGTGGAAATATAAATGTTAGAATGCCTTATCTAGATCCTGAAGGGCTGAAGATTATGGCCTGTCCAGCCCCCTGGGTATTCTCATGGTGCCTACTTAGTAAGCATGGGGCCTTTGTGAGCTCCAGGAGGCCTGGAAGTTAGTTGGGAAAGTGAACCAACCAACAGGCCATGGGAAAGGCTACCTGGAAGGGCAACCACACAAAATACCAAAGAACAGTGCAGCCTGTTGACTGGTGTGCAGAGATGTGGCTACAATTCCATGGCATTGCACATACCAGGTATGGGACCAATCAATAGTTGGAGAATAGTCAGTGCCTGTTCACTGGAGCCAAGTTATGCTTTCCTCACACAGAACACAGAACAGAGAGACCAAGTCACCTCTTTAGAAAATGAGAGAGATCATCAACACCCAGACGTGTCCCCCAATGTCACAGTGCTTCATAAGTCTCCTCTGGACCAGCAAGCTACCCCACAGTGAGGGAAAAGGAGGAAGAGAGAAAGCAACAGAATCTTAAACTGGATATGTTGTAAACCAGGATACAGTTTAATAGAATTGAGAAAACTAAGTTAAGCACCTAACAAGCAAATAGGTGCTTATAAGTTAATTGTATTAGAAAAATTATGTTCCACTTTTTATACCTGAGATTTAAAGACTCTACTGACTTTTAAGAATATATCCTTTATACTTCTTGTTTTTAATGCATTTTCAGGAAATGCACTGATCCCTCAGAATAGCCATTTATGACTCCAGATTGAGAATATTTGCCCCAAGGGATCTGGTTCTTTAAATCTGGTTGTGTGAAAAATCTTTTTAACAACAACAACTGGCTAATATAAATAATTTTCCACTAATGTATTATTTGAAATTCTATTTTCTTAAAGAGAGGCATGTCTGGAATTTACAGCACAATAGCTCACATGATTATGTTTAGTAAATGCCAGGAAAAAACAGAATTACAAATGGAGAAATTATAGACAATCACTGGGTAAAGATAGCTATATTTGAGCAGTAGAGAGATCAGAGGTGACAGTATTATGCTGTTTCACTTCAAGAAATATAAAGCATTAAAAAAACGGAAGTCTTCAAAAGCAAAAATACCTCAATTGTTTTTCTTCCTTGTCCATTTTCAACCAAACATTTTTTTATTACTTAATAATGTCACTAGTGGCATAAAATGAAGGAGAAACTTGCATATCAGACACATTTGTAAGAAATGTTTGTGGTAATCAGTGGCACTGATTGGAGCAGCCTGTACTTTCCAGAGCTAAGCCCACTACCTGAATATTTCGTTACATTTTGTTCATTGGTGTCTCTATCTTGCATTCCACACTTAAACATAAAAATATATCCCTCTCACCTTGTTTTCAAAAATTTCTGTACATACAATCTTCCTGACAATTTACCATGGTAGGTCTCTTTTCCATGGAATAATCAAGTTTTACCATCTCCTAGTGACCTGATTTAGGCTGGAATAAACCAATTTTGATCACCAAAGCAAGTCAGAATTGTGTCTAACTTTATCTCCCAGTAAAACCTGTAATCTCTGGAGATGCTCTCCATTAAGATGTCATTTGTTCATCAAGATACAATTTGTGCTTCAGGATCAGACAAATTTGATTTCATCTTAGTGCTCCCATTTATCAGCTGTGTGATATTTGACAAGTGCCTTAAAATTTCTGAGTTGCTTCTTCCTCATCTATAAAATGGGGATAATAGTACCTACCTCATAAAGTAACCATGAAAATCTTCTGAGACACCGTAAGGACAGGACATGAGCTGGAATCTATTTTCACAACTTATTTATCATCAAATCTCCCCTTGCCAAGACTAAAGAAGATGGACACGGAAGAGGAAAAATCAGCTTCACTGTGAAAACTAATTTATATGTTCTAGGCTAGCTATTTCACATTACCTATGACTATACATTTGTTACAGAGCTATTGATCAGCAACTATGAAAATGAACACAGTTCAGAAGAATCTGGCTAAGGTCTCTCCCATCTGAGAGAATTTTCCAGAGAATTTCCCAGATACTAAGTCGAGAGTGCCATGAAAATTAGGAAACAGGAGAAATCAAATCTGGTGGGAAGGATAAGAAAAATTTTCATGAAGTAGGTGATGTTTGATACGAGGGATTTCAGGAGACATAAATGGCAAGAATTCCACAGGGAGACACCTCAGCACAGGGACAAGTGAAGTCTACCTATGAAAACTCTCATCTTTCAGGGTCTGATTAGAACATCGTCTACCCTGAGAAGACCAACCATTTAATCTTGTTCTATGTTTCTTCCACACTGCGAACCTGCCTCAGTTGTATCATTTACTGCACTGGATTTGTTGACACATGTGTCTCCTTCACTGGGTCACAAGCTCCACCTAAAAGTACAAACCATGTTTTACTTAACTTTATGTAACAGATGTTAAGGTTCCAGAAAACTGAGAATTTAAGGCTTAGGGAATTTTGCATTTCCTATTTTTAAGTCAAATTATATCCAACCTGAACCTCTCATTTCACTTGCTGAAAAATCTGTCAGTTCTTAGGATCTACTTTACCTCTTTTGGACCTTCTGTCAGGAGCGGGGGGTTCCCTTGGTCCTGAGGCATCTTCAGACCCAGCATTTTCTCAGCACTTCTGCATTCCTCGCGGGTTCATCAGGAACTTTGGACCTCCCCTTGGCACATGAAGATCATGGGATATCATGGCCCATCCATCCAGAATCTTCTTCTGTCAATGCTCTCTAACATGCTACCCCAGGCTGAGTGTAGAACTTCTCTGTGATGTGCCACGTTTGAGGAACTTCAGAATGTATTTCAGTATATCTACTTTCTCTCCCTTGCAGATTAACCTCTAAGGTGGAAGAAAGACAAGCACATACATTTTCCTGCCCTTTCCTCATTTCCTGTCCTTTCTCCCCTCCCAGTTTTCCACTTCCCTACCCTGTGCACCATGGCTTCTATATCATATCCTCCTCTTTCTCTGGTGGCAATCGTGCTCCTCTTTCTTGGGAGAATAATTCTGGAGAAAACACAGAGAAATAATTGAAGAGAAAATGAAGAGAAAATTCATCTGTGTTATTTCAAAAATATTATCCTATGTTATACAAATAGATGAATGAGTATGGTAATGTACATGCATGTGTACATTTTTGAAGACTTGAAATTTCAGAGTAACTTTTCTTTTTAATATATAATGGTATATTACTTTCTACAACATATCCAGATAAATAGGAAGTTACAGATTTTCTTCTTTGTAAATAGAATGTAAGCTTTTTGTGCAGAATGCATGGCAATATTCTCTAAGGTGAAAGTGGAGAAATCATTACAGATAGCTCAAAAATGTTCTTCCTTTGAAATACTGCACTTATGGGCAAATAAGATCATTTGAAACCTTAGGAAATGGGTGAGAAAATTCATCAATGTGAAAAGACAACCAAAGACAACCATTTTATTTGGTCTAAAATGAAGTAACATTTTATAGGACTGAATTTCAGCTTCATGAAAGTTATAATGAAAACAAATGAGTCACTCATTTTATGTTAAAAACCTCCCTAAGTTAGCCTTTTCTGGTTTTGTAACCAAAAGCTATAGCTGGGAGTAGATTTGAGTATTTTTTTCTTTTTTTTCTTTTTTATTTTGTTTAATATGAAATTTATTGTCAAATTGGTTTCCATACAACACCCAGTGCTCATCCCAACAGGTGCCCTCCTCAATACCCCTCACCCACCCTCCCCTCCCTCCCACCCTCCATCAACCCTCACCTCAGTTTGTTCTCAGTTTCTAAGAGTCTCTTATGTTTTGGCTTCCTCCCTCTCTAACCTTTTTTTTCCTTCCCCTCCCCCATGGTCTTCTGTTAAGTTTCTCAGGATCCACATAAGAGTGAAAACATATGCTATCTGTCTTTCTCTGTATGACTTATTTCACTTAGCATAACACTCTCCAGTTCCATCCACGTTGCTACAAAAGGCCAGATTTCATTCTTTCTCATTGCCACGTAGTATTCCATTGTGTATATAAACTACAATTTCTTTATCCATTCATCAGTTGATGGATATTTAGGCTCTTTCCATAGTTTGCCTCTTGTTGAAAGTGCTGCTATAAACATTGGGGTCCAAGTGCCCCTATGCTTCAGCACTCCTGTATCCCTTGGGTAAATTCCTAGCAGTGCTATTGCTGGGTCATTTAAAAAAAAAAACCTTGATAAAGGGGGTAACTCAGAAGTGAGTGGAAGCAGGGAGCAGGTAAACACCACTACTTTAATACTGTGAACCTGTTATCAAGTTCTCCAAATGGAGGATGAATATGAACCTTGTGGTCAGATTACTTTTCATTTTTGGGGAAAAAGTCCTTTGCTGGGTTTTTGTAATAGTAAAGCCAAAAAGAATATTATTCTACAATGGGATGTTCAAAATAGTGAGGAAGCAAAATAGCTCTAAATAACAACAAAAAAAAGTTGTCTTCATTCTAGGCCCTAATTAAGTCTCTGAAGATGATTATGTTTCCTGGAGGGGGGCTTCGAACTGGGGGTTAGGAGTGGTGGGTGAGAGAGAAAATAGATCTGTTTCTTGCTGGATCTCAGAAGATTGTGGGGCAACTGAACTCCAGGCAGGGAGCCCGTGATCAAAGGCACTTCTCTGTCAAAGATGCCAAATGCATCATGTGGGCGGACTAAGTAGCATCTCCTCTCCACCCCATTATGTCTCTATCCCCACATCCCAGCTACCTTATAGAAGGATGATGCCTTTATATCTTAGAAGTCCTAAGAAGTCATCTTTTGTTTGTTTGTCCTCCTCCATTGTTATTCCTTTTTGTACCCAACATTCATCTGAGAAATGTAGTTAAACCAAGTAGCAGGATCTTCACTGAGCATTGGTGACTTTGTTCTCTCCCAGAGTGGATCAGGAGGACAGCAACAACATGGAAAAGCCAGCCTGGAGTTAGAATCAGAAAGTTAATTGGTTGAGAGGACTCTCCAAACCTGAAGAATTTGTAGGATATATAAGCATTCTTTGGATCAAAAAAAAAAAAAAATGCTGGACTTCCAAAAATCAAATGGGATACAAGCTCCAATGATTCATAACTGTTTGTTGTAGGTATGATCCTCAAAGACTGGAAAAGCCATACACATCTGGATGATATTTACAAAAAACAGAAATACCCTGGGCAGACATGAAATACTAGAAATGTGCAGTGTTGACCTGTCTTGTGGGTTTCCTCTCTGTTTCTCTCATTTTTTTTTTCTGCCAGAGAAGCCACTGGCATTGCTGCTACTGGGGTCCTGGTCACCTTTTACTGGACAGCTATAAATGGAGGAATGAAGAAAACTTGGTGGACACTGCCACCAGAACCACAGTCTTTCTTCTGAATCATCCCTTTGATCATTAATAGTTCTCAGTAAGTTGCATTGTCTATGGTTCTTTTTGGAAGTTCCCCTTTCTCCTCCTACCACTAATTGAATTATCTTCTGTATTCTCATTAGTCCAGATTGCAAAGGATAGCAACTGACTGGATAACAGATTGGGGCAATTCATCTATCTCCTATTAAGAAGAGAGCCTCTTGTAGCAGGCTACCTCATGTATTGCTGACCAATGTATGCTTAGGCTAACCATCAGGTTACATTAGATCAGGTGTCCATAGTTCTCTATAGAGTATAAAGGGCATTGCAGGATTATTTCTGAGAGGAGGTAACTGAGCATTTCAGATTGAGAGAGATATTGGGCACCAGTCTAGTAAAAGTCCATAGTGAAACAAATACGCACATTCAAATACATAATAAAACAGCATTTGATGAAAACATATACACATACAGTTAAATAGGTTTCTGCTAAAGGTCATTAAATCAAAGAAAGAGGTTCAGTACTTGTCATCACTACAGACACACTTTACAGATGGGGTTAAGCCAACATGGCAACACGAAAGTTGAATCTATTACTGTCCAGGTCAAATTCCTAATATGTGATTCATTGTTGAGCCTTGTCTTTCTAAAATAAGGAAAACACTGGCCAGTTTTTGTTCTGCTTTTTATAATAAAGCATGCAGTTGTGGCTTATATTAGTTGCAAAAGAGAAAGCATACTATGTGAAATAGTAAACCACAGCTTGATTGTCCTTTGATAATCTACATTCCCTGGATGCTGCAGTTTATTTACACAAGTATTGATGAAAGGCTAACTTTTTATTATACACAAACCAATTTAAACCATTCTTAAAAATGAATTAAAAAAGTCATCTTTGCTTGCACAATTACACAATTACATGGTTTTCAGCAATCTCTAAATGTTTCTTTCTTTAAAATTCCGTTGGAACACGGTTATTTTTATATTACCTATAGATAGGATTTTTTCTAGCAATTTGACAAATAAAATTAAAGTCAAATTTTGACTTTCTTCTATCTCAATGTCAGACAATACCCCCAATCAAAATGGCTTAGTGGTATAAAATAAAAGGCTCAAAATCGATATTCCAAGGACCTACTTTATCAGGTCCCCTGGTTCTCAGCCACTGTTTCTCTCTCTCCTTATGTTTGGAGCCATTTGACACCCTGGTATGGGCTCAGTCATTTCTCAGGTCCAAAGGCCCTTGGTGGGAAGGATCTGAGGACAGCCATCCCCCACTGGAGGGACCAGCTTCAAGACGCACTTTACTGTTCATCCTTCTCAGAGCTTGTATACAATTTTCCTGACTTGGATTTTTCTTTTTTCTAAAACCCAGAATTAAAAACAACTTTTTGAAAAATTGACTCTATGTCTTAAAAATGGGTCACTGAAATTTATTGGATTTAGCTTTCATTTTTGACATCAATATATCTTACCAGGACATCCAGGTCTACTCTCTGTTCACTGGATCCATAATTATAGACATGGTTTCCATGTAATGGAGCAGCATGATATCCTGGGGATAGGTGAAGTGCTTAAGAAGCCCATGAGCCAAACGAGAAGGCAGCAAACTATGGCTTAGAGGCCACATTTGCCCTGCAGCCTGTTTCTGTAAAGCTTGCAAGCCAAGAATGATTTTTATTTGTTAGGTTGGTTTTTAAAAAGAAAGAGGAAAAAGAATATGCATTAGAGACCATATGTGGCATACAAAGCCTAATATATTTACTATTTGACCCTTTCTAGGAATAGTTTGCCAATCCCTGAACTAAATTACTACAGAGCCAGAGAGTTGATATAGTCCTCAGTCCATTGCTGTCCCTGCTATTTAAAGGAAACTGTTTTTGTGGTCTCTCCTTATTGGGGTATTTAATCTAGGAAAAGAATTTGCCAACTTAACAGTTCTATATCAAGAATCAGAGTCTGTGTTGACTGCAGAAAATAAACCACATATAAAACAGCAGCCCCACTTGGAATCACCTTCTCATTAAGTTTCTGATAATCCATTAATATTGTTCCCCAAACCCATCCATCTTCTCACTGGTCAAGCAGGAGAGCTTAATGAGGATGGGGGTAACTGGGAAATGTAACAGAAATTATTATTCCTACCTTCCTCAAGTGTTTGATAGTAACATTCATCTCTACAACCCCTCCAGCTGCATGGCATTTTTTAGGTTGACTATTATGGCAACACCTTGGCACAGAGGCTTCCTTTTGCCCATCCGGAGCCTTCACTCCATGGACCAGGAAGCCAACATGTAGATGTTGACAAGTCTGTTCCAGCTATACCTATGAAAACCAGGAAAGTAGCTATGGAATGATTCACCAGTAGGTCCCTGTTGACTCACTGTGAAAGGAACCCAGACCACATATCCACTGATACTCTCTGAACTTCAGTAAGCCTCCTCTGTGTAGTGGGCCACAACAGCATTCTGGAATCAACATTAGCTCGAGCCCATGTCAATAATCCGCAAAGGTCTGGGTGGCTCCTTTCTCCCAGGCAAAGCCATTTTCCTGAGAGGTGGCTGCAGGTCCTTTTCAGGGGAAGACCAGGAACAGTGCTCATGGCACTATTGTAGGATACTTGCTCATTCATTTCTGGGCTTGGGTCTATGAACTGCAAAAGGGCTATAACTCATGATTACAGTTACTCAGGTCACCTAGAATTTAGCTTTTTTTTTAGTTTCAGCTTATGCAGATCAAGGAGCATGATAACAGTCCTGCACATTCCTATCCCTGGCAGTCAGACCCTGTGATATCTCTCCAGCTACCTATTAGGGGAACCACATCCATCTGCCTCTGTCTTGGGTCTGTCATTGTAGCATCCCCTGCACTTTGCTGCCTGGGACCCCATCAACCCCAGAAAAGTCAGGAGCCCTATCCTTTAGCAGCAACTCCTATGGTCAGGTCTGGCCTGCAGAGAACAGCCACTCTGATGATTTTTAAGGTGTTTCTTTATTAACACAGTGCCTCACTGTAGAAAAGTGCCCTGTAGTCTGTCTCATGAGACATAACTAAATGTAGATGAGTGATTTGTATATCATAAACATACCCTAATATTTCTTTATCTTTACATCCATTTCTCTACATTATCCCAAGAAATTTCTGGTAACATAGCTTATACATTGGCTACCACCATACCAACAATTCTGTCAAACATTCTGAGCTACTCAAGTGAGCATATTGAACATGGAATCCCTGGCAAGTGCACCCAATGCAAAATAACCAACCCAATCTAAAATTACTCTTCTCTCTTCTTGGTCTGACACCCTTGGAATCCATTCCCACACATATTGCAGGTTTTTGCCATTGCAACTGAGCAAAATCTTGTGATTCTTTTTGTTGTATAAATCTTTTCCCTCCAGCTTTGACTTTGTATTTGCCACCACACTCGCATGCCGGGATTTATTCTATATGGCTCTAAGGCAATGTTGGGGTATAGACACACAGAGAGCTGACAACTTCTGCTAACTTAACTCCCTCCAGTGAAGTCATCACGTGGCCCTCTGGCAAGAAAAGAACAGCCTCCTAAAACAGGAAACAAGTTTGCTTTTGCTTTCAAGGAACATTTGATGGAATATGGGCTTTTAAGGTACTCAGGGACATATGAATCTACCACATTTCATATCTCAGTTTTCTTGGCCCCATTCATCCTGATAAATGCGCTAGGGTTCACACAAGAAACATGAAGTGTATGAATCCACACTGTTATGCAGTTCAGAAACCTGAAGGATCAGACTCTGGTTCTATCTTTTGGTTCTGTCCATTGAACAACTACAAGACAGAAGAGAGGCCTGCAGGCAGCCATGGAAGTTCCTCGATTCTCTGACCATACTTAAGCAGAGCACTTTATATTTAATTTTATCATTTGTCCTTTAAGTTCTCTGGAGCTGATAGAAAAATCTACCCCACATACTCACAACCCTCCCTGCATTCCTTAATCCTCACATAATTACCAGCATCTCTTAAGCCACCAGAACATTGTCATTGATAGGCTTCTTATTCTGAACAACCCCAGGTGATGAGGTACTACATCACCAGTACGTACCAGTGTCTATTTTATGATACCAACAGATTCTTAGCCGCCTTCAGTTCAAACCAGAGAGCTAACTAATCTCAGAATTTCACTCCTTGAGAGCCAGTTGCTTGCAACCACAACAGTCTGTGAGGGTTCAGTTACAGAGAATAAAACCTACTCTAGACCATGCCAGCAGAAAGAAATTTGTTTTATTGGGTATTAAGTGGCTTCTCAAATTGTTTATAAACTGAAGAGACTTTAGTCTGATCTTCCAGGAGAGGAAACTTAAGTCATGACCAGAACTGCTGCTGCCCTGGCCATAATCAAGAAGTGGCCTGATGAATCAAGAAGTCGTGGTGACAGCTGCTAGCTCAAGATCAAAGCACTTGCACTTCAATCTGCACCAGCAAAAATAGGAGGCTCATGTCATGTTTCCCTCCACTCTTACTTTAGTTCTAGATTTAAGTCTTATGTAAAGGCATCTGGTTGACAGAACATAAATCATGTCCCGAAATGTGGGAAATGTAGATTTAGCTCACTAGCCTCTGCAGTATAGGAAGCCACAGCAGAAAGAGGTGGGAATCGATTTGGGGAAAGCAAGTCTGTCGTACCCACCACAGTCCTCTTTGGGGGGGGGTGGCTTTCTGTGATTGGACTTCTGCTACCTGCTGACAGGATTTCCTGATGCAAACCTGCCAGTCTTGTTGCAACATGTCTGTATACTGACCCCTCCTCAATTGTCCCTCTCCAACTATTAGACAAATATTGTCCACTCCCCCATTGTTTGGTATTAAAACTCGCCTCCAATATGAACTACTTTCCTGGGGTACTGTTATCTGCTTCTCCTTGTCATACTCTTTACATGTGGTTTTTTGCTTCCTAGATTGAACTTTTTCCTGCTCCTACTGCTGTTTTCTTCACAGTGCCTGCTCCAGAGAGGGTCCTACGAATCTACCCAATCCCAACGCAGTCGACTTAGACACGCTGAGTCAAATCTCATGATATAACAATTAACAATATTTAAGGGCATCAATCTAAATAGACTGCAAATAGAATCCAAATTTTCAAAGAGGTCTATATCATCTCTTTCAAATGTGCCAAAAATAATATTAATATTTATCAAGTTCGTATCTGGGAAGTAAATAATACCTTGAATCTTCCTTTTAATTCAGGTACATGTACAAGATAGTACACTGTTCTTTCTTATTCCTCTGTTTTCTTTTTTGTTTTGTAATTTGATTTTGTTATTTTATTTGAGTATAGCTGACACACAATGTTACAATAGTTTCTGGTGTATGACGTAGTGATTCAACATCTCTGCACATTATGTTCACGACAAGTGTAGCTACCAGCTGTCACCATGCAGTGCTATTACAATATCACTGACTATATTCCCTATGCTGTGCCTTTTATTCCTGAGATGTATTCATTCCATAAGACAGAATACTTTTTCTAATCCATATATTTCCTTTCATCCCCCAAACAATATTAATTATGCTGATCAGTCTTCCTCAGTTAACTAGATTTACCCTAATTAGCTGGTCTCTTTTCTTCCAAACTACTTGGCTCTGGAGACTTTATATCTGAACTTAAAATTTTTCTGAAGAATCTAGTACAAAATGAATTATGCTGTTTCTTTCTGTATATAATTGGATTTCAAAAAGATTTTTTTTTCTATCAGTGAATCACATAAAGATCACATCTACCCTCACTACTCTATGACCTTTCTATACTGGTCATAGCAGAATTTAAAAAGAGCTCATAGGAAATGTCAGCTTTGTCCTATGTTAAGTCTCTCTAACAGCTGCTCCATTACAGGATTTTATTCTTCATCTTGTACATAGTTTATATCAAGTTGACTATAGCATGTTTTATTCTTTTTTAAATTTTTTAATGTTTATTTTTGAGAGACAGAGACAGAGTGAGTGGAAGAGGGCAGAGAGAGAGGGAGACAGAATCCAAAGCAGGCTCCAGGTTCTGAGCTGTCAGCACAGAGCCCAACTTGGGGCTCGAACTCATGAACCAGAAGATCATGACCTGAGCTGAAGTCAGACACTTAACTGACTGAGCCACCCAGGCATCCCAGTATGTTTTATTCTGTGTGGGATTTTTGTTAAATTGCTACTTGTGCCATCAGTGAAACAGGGATTTATTCTAAAATAACTATTATATATATATTTTTTGTAGATTAGGCATGCAGCATCTAGTTCCAAGGTTTCTATCTTTGATGAGTTAGGAAATTGGTTTTGTGTAAATGTGTCTGACACATCTGATTCTAAAAATAAATTTTGGATTGCTCCCAGGTTAGCCTTCTGAAATTACATAATTTTCACAAGTTATTAATATCACTCAGAATTTCTCTTTCCATGCTGTTTTTAAAATCAACACATTGTCTCCCCCTCTATCACTGCCATCCCTCAGTCATTCTTTTTTCTTTTAAGGGGGTCCTGACTAGGAGAGGTGCTAATTGATTTTGTCCTTCTAACCAGCAATAATAGGAAATTTGGGCCCCTCACGTGGCTCAAATCCCAAGCCCGCCCCATGTTTTTTCCAACCCTCAAAAACAGACATTTCTATTTATTTTGAATTCCCTTTTTAATTGTTAGCCACAGTCTTTTTCAATGCAGAAGCAAACCACATGGTGGACTCTCTATTCCCCAGTATTTCCATCCAGGTCTGCACATGGTTAACAAAGTATGCCACAGCAGGTAAAATCAATGGCTTTGGTCCTCTGCAGCTTGTCATCATGATCAATGGATTATCACAGCTGGGCCAATTATGCAGCAATTTGTATCGATTGTTTAGAGTGGCAGTGGTGAATCCTAGTAACTAAACTTGCCATAGTAGGATTTGCTTCTTCTCGAACTATATAGGCTCAAGACAATTCAATGAACTTACATAACTTTTAGATGTTCATAATTCCATATGGTCTAAACAAACTTTACTTTGTGAACTTAGCTTTCCAAGCACTTACATATGGCTTTAAAATGTGACTTAGTGACTAAAGTGAAATTGACCATATCTTTTCTTACCAGTTTTTAATTATTACCTGATTTTTTTCTTTTAAAATGAAAGTATGTGCAGAGATTATCCATGTACTTAATTTTATGTGTGAGCAAGCTGGGTCAGTCAATATTATTGTGTTTATAGAGTTAATTTAATATCAAATAGACCTTATGCCATTTTTTTCACATTTAAACATTGAACTAGATGGAGTCTCAGAGCTCTAATTATTTTACATTTAAGAGTCAATTTTTAAATGACTTCTCAGTTTTGAAGAATATGTCCCGTCTGTTGGAATAGGAAGAAGGCTTTCACACATAAGGGTCGTGTTCTTTATGACTATAGTTCATCAGTAACTAGACTATAGTCATATGGTTGTGTGCGTGTGTGTGTATGTGTTCAAATTGCTAGCTAAGAGCCACTGATGTTTTAAAGACAAGTACAATACTTTCCTAAATGGATAACATTAGAAAAGACTATTGACTGGCAAGTTGTAGGTGACTCCAGTCCTTCTTGAATTACTAAAAATAGGCAATGCTCCATTTGCTCTTTACCTAAAATAAATGAAGTTCTTCCAACTCATGAATGCTGCACTAAAAGGTCAAAATCTTTTATTCCCATCTCAGGAGCAATGTTTCTAAAAGACACTGTGCCCTATGCCTTTGCTGAGCAAAACAGCTAAGAAGATAGCAATTTTTAATTATAGTATACAAGGTTTCTCTAATGACCTTATGACTTTGGGACATTAAAAAGTCTATTCACTAATAAGACACAAAAACAGAAGAAACCTGAGTGGAAATGTCAGTTTAAACATTACATAGGGATCCATTTAATGATGCATGAGTGAAAGAAAATACATTGTATGTCTTTTTTTTAATAACCTTTTAAAAATATCTGTATTCCCTTTGCTTTCCTTATTTATATTATATTTATCTGAATATGTGAACATGCACTTCTTTTTGTTACACTACTGAAATTGCTACTGGATTGGCCTGAAGGATAAAGTAATATAAGATTTAAGTGTAAAATTTTGATTACAGTAATAGAATAGGCATTTCATAGAGAAAGATAAAATGTTTTTACTTATTAGGTCAACCACTGGTGAATGAGTCTCAGAATGATCTATCAGGAAAGCAAAAGTATCCTATGCGGTAGAGTCCACCACTGAATTATTTTATGCCACTTGCAAATGTTTGTTTTCTAATTGTAAAAACATTAACACTCGTTTAGAAAATTCAAAATAACATTTTATTTAAAAATATCTATCTTAACCTACACAGAGGTATTTATTATTTATATGTTGATGGATTTTATTCCAATATTCAGTGGTTAAGAGCATGGGATCTAGAGCCAGTTCAAACTACTAGTCTGCCCTTTGTAAGCCTTGAGACCTTGGGCAAGTAACTTAATTACTTTTTGATTCAGTTTCCATATCAATAAAATAGGCATTAAAGTAGACATAATCCATGCATCTATTGAGAAAATTAAATGAGGGGATACATGTAAAGTTCTTAGGGAAAACTCCTGGTATATGGTGACAGTATAGCACACAACAGCTTTAATTATTATTGTTAAGGTTTTCCATCTCATATATATTTTTCTTATATTGATGATTTACTATGTTTTGGGACATCACCAACTTAAAAAGAGATTTATGAACCTTCTGGAAATTTTGGAAAATATGGACAAGCATTTAAAAATAAAGTTACACTTGTTATTACATTGTCAGACATAAACACTGCTAATATCTGAATATACAGGTTTAAAATCATCTTTGATCATGATAGGTCTCAAATACTTGGGTGAGATTTTAAAAATACATAATACACATCCTCGCCAGCAACTATAGTCTCCTGATTTGTTCATTTTAGCCACTCTGACTGGTGTGAGGTGGTATCTGAGTGTGGTTTTGATTTGTATTGCACTGTTGGTGGGAATGGAAACTGGTGCAGCCGCTGTGGAAAGCAGTGTGGAGGTTCCTCAAAAAATTAAAAATAGATCTACCCTAGGACCCAGCAATAGCACTGTTAGGAATTTACCCAAGGGATACAGGAGTGCTGAAGCATAGGGGCACTTGGACCCCAATGTTTACAGCAGCACTTTCAACAATAGCCAAATTATGGAAAGAGCCTAAATGTCCATCAAATGATGAATGGATAAAGAAATTGTGGTTTATATACAAAACGGAATACTACGTGGCAATGAGAAAGAATGAAATCTGGCCTTTTGTAGCAACGTGGATGGAACTGGACAGTGTTATGCTAAATGAAATAAGTCATACAGAAAAAGACAGATACCACAAGTTTTCACTCTTATGTGGATCCTGACAAACTTACCAGAAATTTCTCATGGGGGAGGGGAAGGGAAAAAAAAGGAAAAAAAAAAAGAGAGGGAGGAAGCCAAAACATAAGAGACTCTTAAAAACTGAAAAAAAACTGAGGGTTGATGGGGGGTGGGAGGGAGGGAAGAGTGGGTGATGGGTGTTGAGGAGGGCACCTGTTGGGATGAGCACTGGGTGTTGTATGGAAACCAATTTGACAATAAATTTCATATTAAAAAAATAAAATAAAAATATATAATACATAGGAATAAATTTACAAAAGTAGTGGAAGGCTTATACACTAAAAATTATAAACATTATTGAGGGAAATTAATTTCTAAATGATTAGAAAGACATTCCATCTACTTAAATTGGAATACTCATTAGTTTTAAGATGGAAAATTTCCCTGACATTTATCAACACAAGCTATATATTCAGCACAATACCTATTAAAATTCCAGTAAGTCTTTTTTTTTTTTTTGCAAAAATTGATGAGAAATGTGTAGTATGTAGGATTTTCCCATTGGCCTAAAATGTATATGGGATTGCAAAAGACCTAAAGAGCCAAAACAATTTTGAAAAGAAGAGCAAATTGGGAAGCCTAACTTCCTAACTTCAAACCTTAATATAAAAGTATAGTTACCAAGACAATGTGGTATAGGCATAAGGACAGATATATTCTTTTCTTTTTATATATAATTTTTTTCATGTATTATTTATTTTTGAGACAGAGACAGAGCATGAGCAGGGGAAGGGCAGAGAGAGAGGGAGACACAGAATGGGAAGCAGGCTCCAGGCTCCAGGCTCCAGGCTCTGAGCTGTCAGCACAGAGCCCGACGCAGGGCTTGAACTCACAAACCACAAGATCATGACCTGAGCCAAAGTCAGATGCTTAACCGATATATTCTTTTTTATATATAAAATCTATTTGCTTTTTAAACAAATGATTCTTGGACAAGTGGAAAAGCACATGCCAAGAAAATGAGCTCAGACCTCCACACTGTTTTCCAGAGCGGCTGCACCAGTTTGCATTCCCACCAACAGTGCAATACTCAGACCTTAACTCTCACACAAAAATTTTAGAGGATAACACAAGAGAAAATATTTGAGATATGGGTCAGGTAAAGATTCCTTAAATACAGCACTGAAATCATGGTCCATTAAAAAACTTAATAAATTGGACTTCCTCAAAAGTCTTGTACTTCAAAATACACCATTAATAAAATAAAACCACAAGCCATAGACAGGAAGAAAATATTTGCAAAACACATATCTGATAAGGAACATGTACCCAGAATGTACAAAGAACTCTTACAATTCAACAACAAAACAGACAACCCAATCAAAACATGGACAAAAGATTTAAATAAACATTTCACCAAAAACAATATATGAATGGTGGATAAGCCCAAGAAAAGATGCTCAATGTTATTAATCAATAGGGGAATGCAGATTAAAACCACAATGAGACACTATATACCCACTAGAAAGACCATAATCAAGATAGACAATGACAGGTGTTGGCTAGAATGTGGATAATTGGAAAGGGGCATGTAAAATAATATACAGCCAATTTAAAAACTGTTTGTTAGTTTCTTATAATGTTAAATAAATTTACTATAACCACTCTTAGGTATCTTCCCAAGAAAAGAAGAAAATATATATCTGCACAAAGATTTGTACATGAATATTTACATCTGTAAATGGCCAAAAATTGGAAACAACCCAAATGTTCATCAACTGACAAATGGGTAGACAAAATGTAGTATACCCATACAGTGGAACACTATTTAGCAATAACAAGGACAAGTCCCTGATACAGGTCATGATGTGGCTGTTTTGTCTTTTCATGCACTTATCACTGGCATTTAGTTCTTAAATTTTTTTAATGTTTATTATGGAGAGAGAGAGAGACAGAGCATGAGCATGGGAGGGGCAGAGACAGGAGGAGACACAGAATACAAAGCAGGCTCCAGGCTCTGAGCTGTCAGCACAGAGCCCGACGCGGGCTCGAACTCACAAACTGTGAGATCGTGACCTGAGCTGAAGTCGGATGCTTAACCGACTGAGCCACCCAGGCGCACCTACTGGCATTTATTTCTTAAACAATAAACTGTCAGGTGAAAGAAGCCAAACAGAAGAGACCACATATTGCATAATTCCATTTTTTTAATATTCAGGAAAGGTAAATATATAGAAACAGAAAGTAGATTGGTGGTTGCCCAGGGTAGGGTATATGGAACAGAAAAGGAGATCAGCAGTAAATGGACATGAGAAATATTATCAGGGTGATGGAAATGTTCTGAAACTGATTTTTGGTGATGATTGCACAACTTGGTAAACTTAATAAAAATTAAGTGTGTGCTTTAAATAGGTGAATCATATGATATGTAAAATATGCCAAAATAAAGTTACATTAAATAATACCCTGATAGATTCCATCCTAAGCCATGTATCTCTGTGTCTTGAAAACAGTGTGTGGTCTACATACTACATACACGGAAGCATCATTGGAGGTTGTGAAATTACTTATTTCTAAGCCACTTACCAGGAATCTTATACATAAGACAGAGAAAGCTACATTTCTAACAAATTTTAATCAGTCATTTATCACACTATTTCAGAGAATTACTGTGTTAAAAGTAATGTGGCAAATGGCATCAATGCCCAAAACAAAGCAAAAATCTAAACAGCAGGTGGTCAGTGAAACTGAAGGACTGGTTTATGAATGTGGAGGCAGACAAATATGAATAATCCAGAAGGTACAATTCCTCAAAGATGCATAATTTCAGCTAGGATCTGAAATATGAGTAGGAGATAATTAGGGGAGGAGGTCGTTTCAGGCCCATATACAGTTGGAAATGATAATTAGCTGTGGTTTAGGAAGGTTCTATTGCTCTCCTAGCTGCAGAGGGAATAATCTGCAATGGGTACAAGTTTGTATACTGCAAATAAAGAGGTAGTTTGTTGGTGAGTAGAGATGTGTTCTGATGGATGTTGGGGACCATCAGGAGTAGTAATACTGAGATTACATGAAAGTTCTAACAAGGATAAACCCAACTGGATAGCAAGATGACATACAGACCTAAATTTTACTTGTTTTAATCATTCATTTACCATTTTCAACAAATTTATGGAGATATTATATATATATATATCATATATATCAGATATCACATATATCATATATATCACATATATATGATATATATCATATATATCACATATATATGATATATCATATATATCTTATATATATGAAAAGTATATATAATTCACCCATTTTAAGTGTACAATTCACTGATTTTTAGTAAATTTACTGAGGTGTACACCATCATCATAATCCAATTTTAGAATACTTTCATCCCACTAATAACAACCCTCATGTGCATTAGCTGTGAATCCTTGCCTTTATACCATGCTCATGCCTCAAGCAGCCAGTATTCTAATTTGTATTTTTATATATTAGCCTTTATTGGATCATTTTATATAAATAAATTCACACATTTGGGAGTAGGACTTTTTTCACTTCGCATAATGTTTATGAGGTTCATGTAGCATTATCAGTATTTCATTCCTTTTGATTGCTAAATAGTACTCCATTGTATGGATATACAACATTTTCTCTATTCACCAGGTGAAGTGCATTTACACTATTTCCACTCTTTGACTATTATGAATAATGACGTTATGAACATTTACGTGTAATTTTTTAACATAGATATATGCTTTCATTTATCTAGGGTAAATGGCTAGGTGTGGAATTGCTAGAATGTTTGATAAACTGATGTTTAATTTTATAGGAAACTGCCAGTCTGTTTTCAAATTAGCTGTATCATTTTACATTCTCACCAGCAATGCAAAAGGCTTTCTGACTCCCTACATCCTTGATAATAATCGTTGTCTATCTTTTCTATTAGAACCATTCTAATGGGCATGAAATGGTATCCCACTATAGTTTTAGTTTGCATTTCTCTAATGACTAATGACATTGATAATCTTTTTATGTGCTTGTTAGCCTCTCATATATCTTCTCTGGCTAAATGTCTATCCAATATTTTGCCTATTTTTATCTGGACTGTTTGTGTTTTTATTCTGAAGGTGTAAGAGTTGTTCGTATATTCCAAATACACATCCTTTATCAGATACATGATTTGCAAACACTTTCTCCTTGTCTCTGGTTTGTCTTTTCATTTTCATAATGAAGTCTCTTGAAGCACAAAAGTTTGGAAATTTGATGAGGTCCACTTTACCATTCTTTTCTTTTATGGATCATGCTTTTGGTGTCATGTCCAAGAAATCTTTGCATAACCCAAGATATCAAAGATCGTCTCCTATATTTTCATCTGAAAGATTTTTTTCAGCTCTTACACCTACATCTCTAAGCTACTTGAATTAAATGTTGTGTATAGTCTAAGGGTCTTCCCCAATTCATCTGTCCTAGAATTTCACCTTTTTACACATGTATATCCAATTGTTCCAGCATAATTTGTTGAAAGAAACTGTATTTTTTTCCCATTGAATCACCTTGCCACCTTTGTAGAAGGTCAATTTAACCATAAATAGAAGGGTTTATTTCTAGACTCTCAATTCTGTTACATTTTTCTATATATCTATCTTTACACCTGTACCACACCACCGTATTGTAAATTTTCAAATCAGGAAATAAACTTTCTTCACCTTTATTTTTTTGAATTGTTTTGGCTATGGTAGGTCTTTTCACTCACTTATCATTGATGTTTAGTCGTTAACAAGACAAATGCCTTTAAAGCTTCATTTTTTTCTGCCAAGTTTTAAAGTCACCTGAGTGTTACATTATTCACATAACAACAGAGATGAGAAAATAAACTTTGCTTTTGAGGCACTGTGATAGATTTGGCAGCTACATGGGTATGACAATGCATATAAAAGACTATATGTGAACATGATACATTTGATTTTACAAAACATCATATATATATATATATATATATATATATATATATATATATTTAGTATCATGTCATTGAGAAAAGAGTGTAGAAATATCTCTGGTAAACACTTGAATATGAAACATTAAGGAAAAAATATCTCAATTCAGCTATTTTGTTGTTAATTTCTGATCTTTCTCATAGCACAAAGCTGTTTTCCATAGATTGTTCATGGTAACGTTACAAACTAATCAACTATGCAAGAGATTTTTGTTATAAGTACCAATTAATCCATCAAAACAAGTTAAAATAGCTATTCAAACTGTTTGTTATGATTGTTAAAAAGATGCAGCAGTATCTCTTGGTAAATGTTTCTTTTATGTTTGATCCAGTTTTTATGAAATATGCTAAGGAGGTAACAAAAATATGATAAAAATCAGCATGTGTTTCTTCATGTGATAGTATCAGATGTTTACCACTTGTTTATGAATATGTTATCCAATAAATCTTTAACAACTTTTTTATCTGGGAGAAAGCCAAAATGAACACAGCAATCTCAGCAGGCCAGAAATATACAGCTATTACTAAGAACAAGATAGCAATTTTTGAAATCAAACCTAGCCTGATGATTCTTGGGCACAGTCTGCTATTAAAATACCCCAAAACACATTTATACATAATCATATAAGTATCTTGAACTAGCTCCTATAACCAAAAGCATTCTGAAATTATGGAAAATTTTCTGGCTATTTTTCACATAAAAAAGAAACTCCCCCCAAATAACCCTGCACTAACATTTACTATGCTGAGCTGTATTACCCATTATGAGGGATGATGGGAGATTTCCTTCTGCATAGAACTTCAAGGCAGGTCATGAAATAATGACTTTGTGTAAAATTTGTCATTTGATGGTTCCTGAAATAGAAAGTTCTATGCAGCACCAAATCATGCCTAGATTCTATTGGCTA
The DNA here is from genome assembly GCF_027475565.1 of Acinonyx jubatus. Classification (NCBI taxonomy): domain Eukaryota; kingdom Metazoa; phylum Chordata; class Mammalia; order Carnivora; family Felidae; genus Acinonyx; species Acinonyx jubatus. Next base: position 81,734,890 of record NC_069382.1, on the reverse strand, counting down.
GAATCCATTGGCTAGATTCTATTGGCTTCTCTACTGTTCCTCACTCATGTGTGAACTAGCTGTGACATGCCCTGTCTCTGCCTTGAATCATTACAGATATCAAGCATCACTCTCAGTCATTCACATGAAAGATGCTTACAGCAGGGAATGTACTTTGTGAGTACTTAAAAAAAAAAAAAAATAAGGTCTTTATCCAGGATAGATTACTTCCCACTTTATGGACACATGAAGTCCAGCTGCCTGATCTCTTTCTCAAGTAGAGCAAAACCCATATAAAGTCTTCTATAGTATTAAGATCAGCTAATTTATAGAAGAAATGTCTCAACTTTGCATGCTATAAAACCACCTGACAAAAGCCACCTGTTACTTCCCATAACTTCCTACCTCCATTCTCTCAGGTCTGCTTTTTATGTTCAGTGACAAGGAAATAAATAATAAGCCAGTTAACACTAATTAAGTTAACTGACAAATCCTTTAACTTCTTGAACAAAGAATTTCTAAATCCATGATTTCCCCAATACTAAACATGTTCTGCTAATTAGATCAGTTAAAAGCAAGTTCTATTCTTCAGTAATAAATCAGGCATAATGAGCACAGGTGACCAAAACAATGGGACAACTGCTTTCTCTCAGTCCCTAACTCTCAGCTATGTGCATGGGGAGGCACATGAGCTTGTTCTGGCAGCGTTAGTGTTATAGAGCAGCGATTCTCAAATTTTAATATGCATATAATTCATCTGGGATCAAAATACAGATTCTGGATCAGTAAATGGGGTCTGGAATTCTATTTCTAACAAGTTCCGAGGTGATACTGAGGCTGCTAGTTTGTGGACCACACCAAATAGCAAAGTAGTTGAGTTCTTGAGTGGGGAAAGCACACCTTCCAGCGTGAATATTCAGGCCAAGAATGCTTCCATTCTTTCAATCTATTATATAGAAGCAGTCCAGGAGCTAGAATATCAAGGACTGGGCTTTAGCGGGGAAAAAGCAGGAGGCATTTGTAAGCCTAAATATTATTGTTCCCAGTGCAGGGCTCTGAAATGACAAACTCATTACTTTCTTCATTTATTCATTCATGCATGTGAAATATATTGAGTGCCTACTGTATGGCAGGCACTGTGCTAGATTTCAGAGTATAATGTTGGGGTGCCTGGGTGGCTTGGTCGGTTGAGCGGTGGACTCTTGGTTTCGGCGCAGGTCATAATCTCACATTTCGGAGACCGAGCCCCATGTTGAGCTCTGCACTGACAGAGAGGAGCCTGCTTGGGATTCTCTCTCCCTCTCTCTCTGCCCCTCCCCCACTCGTTCTCATTCTCTCTCTCTCTCTCAAAATAAATAAATAAACATTAAAAAATAGATGATCTTATTACCCCTATCCTATAGCTGAAGGAATAAAGGCAAGGAGAAATAATGTAATTTGCCCAGTACATAACTTACTGGTAATAGAGCAGCAGGATTCCCTCTGGTGTTCTCAAAATTCTATTTACCAGCCTATCCCACAGTGTAGACATTCCTAGTAATCACTAAGATTTCTGGTTCTCTTTTCCTTCAGGGCACATTCCTCTGTAAGTATACGCATGGACACATGCCACTGAAATGTGAACATTTCAGCAACGTGTGTCACTTCCAGGCAGAAGCATTTAATAGCCAGAGCCCAATTGTTCATGCTCTCTATACCTATCCCAGGGGTCATGGAAGTATTTGTTGACGTGAAGTTGCTATAAGACCAAAGATCCTAGGATGCTGGGCCTACACAAAAAGGACAGCATCCCCAAATTGTTCCCCAGATCCATGCAGGATCGTACAAGTGCAAGACATAAACTTGTGTTAGGTCACATAGATTTTTATATCATTTGGTACCATAGCCTAACTTGGCCTATCTTTTGATGATACATTACAGCTGAGGTGGTGTGCAAATTATCTTACAAAATAATCACGAGTTTAAGTCACCAGAGGAGGGGAAGGTGTGCTGGGGAGGAAGCTCGTGGTAGACGTAGGAGACATTCAGATGCATTAAACAGAATGGTAAATTTAGGAAACTTCAGGTGTTTAGATTTTACTGGAGAACTAAGTTCTGAGGAAGTTGTGGAGGAGAAAAGAGAAAAGTATTACTTTGGGGCCCCTCTGAAATGAAGAGAACAAATGAAGAATTGAAATCTGGTCAGTGCCCATCAGACACTGCACATGGAGGAGGTTAATCAGATTCAACTCAAGGTTAAATCGAAGAAATGGGTTTTGGTATAAGAAATAAGAAAAAAAAACCTACTATACTAGAAAGAGGAGTTAGCCACAAATAAGGAGGTAGAACAGAGAGAACAGAGGAAAAGAAGCAAAACAAACCAAGAATAAAAAGCCTAAACAGAGGGACTCCTGTGTGGCTCAGTCAGTTAAGCATCCAACTTCGGCTCAGGTCATGATCTCACGGTTCCAGAGTTTAAGCCCTTCATTGGGCTCTCTGCTGTCAGAACAGAGACCGCTTTGGATCCTCTGTCCCCTCTCTCTCTGCACTTCCCCTGCTTGAGTGCTCTCTCTCAAAATAAATAAATAAACTTAAAAAAAAAGTCTAGATAGAGTTAGAGGAATTGAGAGGCACAGATGTGGGAGGATGGGTTCAAACCAAAGAAAGAAGTATACGTTTACTTGCAGAAAATGGCTCGTCTCACATGCACACCAAGCACATGCTCCTCTGGGGGTTGCCTTTTCCAGAGACCTCACCTGTATACCTACTCACTAGGCTCAAAGATGTGCCCTCTGAGAAGTCTTCACCATCCCACACTCCCACTTCACTCACTCCGAGGCCCACTCAGCATTCCTTCTACATCTTCACAAAGTTCCTTCACTTTTACTGCTATATTAATCCACGGACATTTCAAATATCCATTTATTTGTCTACCTTCCCAGTTATAACAAGATTCTTGAACAGCATAATTGCACCTAGTTTACTTTTGTAATTCTAAGTCCAAGCTCAAAGCTTTGTCCAGAGTAGTCACTTAATAATTGGCAAAGACTTTGGTAAATCCAAAGGAAGAATTTCCACTCCCCCACCAAATGTTTAATATATGACATGGGAGCTCAGAAACAGATCTGAAATAAAGATTAAATTTGGGTCATCTCTAGTGAATTCACCCACTCAATAAATATTTACAAGTGCTTTTTATACTAAATGATGAACATTCTGGTGAACAAAGAAGATACAGTGTTTTGATGCTTGGATATTCGTGGAAGAGAAGATGTTAATTAAAACCCCAAATGTCCATCAACTGATGAATGGATAAAAAAGATGTGGTTTATATATACAATGGAATACTACTTGGCAATGAGAAAGAATGGAATCTTGCCACTTGCAACAATGTGGATGGAATTGGAAGGTATTATGCTAAGTGAAATAAGTCAGAGAAAGACAGATATCATATGCTTTCACTCATATGTAGAATTTGAGAAACTTAACAGAAGACAAGGGGGGAAGAGAAGGGGAAAAATAGTTTCAAACAGAGGGAGGCAAACCATAAGACTCTTAAATACAGAGAACAAACACGGTTGATGGGGGGGTGAAAATGGGTGATGGACATTGAGGAGGGCACTTGTTGGGATGAGCACTGGGTGTTGCATGTAAGTGATTAATCATGGGAATCTACTCTCGAAGCCAAGAGCACACTGTATACAGTGCATGTTAGCTGACTTGACAATAAATTATATTTAAACACACACACACACACACACATACACACGTAAAGAATTAATTTATAAAAACATCTCTTCTCAATGACTTCAAGGGTCTCAACATTGCTAAGTCTAATATGCAATTCTGTCCCGGTCTTATTTGACCTATCACAAGCATTTTACACAGTTGGTCACCCTTTCCTCCTTGAAGAAGGATTCTCCATTCTCCTGGTTTTCCTTTTGTCTTTCTCCATCTCATCACAAGGTTCCTCCTTACCTCTCAAACTGTAGAAGTGGGTGTGCTCAAGGCTTTCTTCACTTCCCTTTCACATTTAATCTTCAGTTGTGATCTCATCTGGACTCATAGCTTTGAATGCCATCTATAAGCTGAAGGCACCCAAATTATATTTTCAGTCCTAATTTCTCCACTGAATTATAGATCCCTATGTCCCAACTGCCTACTTGACATCTCCATTTGGGACACATGTCTAATAAGCATCTCAGACGAAAAATGTCCAAAAGAGAGTTCTTGTTATTTTACTCATGACCAACTCTTCCTACAGTCTTTCCCATCTCAGATAATTGGAGTTCGACTCCTGCATTTGTTCAGAACAAAAGGTTTGGTTTCATCCTTAGCTTCTGTCTCTTCCTTGCATCCTACATCTTGTCCATTAGCAAATCTTACTCTCAAAATATATTTCTAATTTTACATTTATGACCCCTCCTGCCACTACGCTGGTCCAAGTCAGTATTGTTTCTTGCCTAAATTATTTCAGTAGCCACCTAATTGGTCTCCCAATTTTTACACCCACAATACCTTCTCCACACAACAATCATAGTGACCTTGTTAGGTCAGATCATGTCACCTCACAGAACCTTCCAACTGCTCCCTGTTTCACACAGACTATAAACACCAATGACCTTCCAATGGCCCATAATCCTCCAAATGATCTGGGTGAAATATGGTCTATCCCGGAATGCATCTTATGATTTTAGTTTTTAAAATACTTTTCTAAAATTCATTTCACATAAAAAAATGCAGAGCTATTCAGCAAAGATCCAAAATGTCTTTTCTTATTATTTATATTTTCTGAATGGCAGTATCAGAGCAATTGAATGGAAATGGATCTACTCTCTTTTAGAAACACCTTGGAAAATCATAGTTCATTGTCCTTTAAAGGATATTGTGAATCTGTTTAAATAGGCTCCCAGAATCTGTTCCTTATTTAGGCAACATCTAAGTTGCAAGGTAATCAGCTGTAACAGAGATTTAAAGAATGAGAAAAAGCCTACTTCAGCTGATGGAGTTCAAAAAGCACTACTTAAGTCAATCTCAGCAAAAATTTTTGTGCTATGTATTTACTTTCATTCTATTTCACCACCTAATCACAGAATGCTTCATTGTTAACCTACAAGTATTTACTACTTACCTCATACTAAGAAATATTTTCTACTCTAATCTTAGACTGGAGTGAGATTATATGAGTATGTGTACATATGTTAGTGAGAGAATGAGAGTAATTTAGAGATAAAGACAGAAAAAAAAAATTAATCCAGAGGAAATAAAGGTGGTAGGCTGAACTAGCTCTGTGTCCAAGAGGGGTAGTTAGCCACCAAAAGGCCAACTAGGGGGCCACGATAAATCTAAAACAAAGGTAAAAGGTGTTTCTCCCACCACTTAACTCTGAAACTAGAGAAAACAACAAATATTAAAAACAGAAAGAAAGAACCAACAATTTTTGGTGATACTAGAAAACACCACAACCTCAACCCAGAATCTATTTAAAATAGCTACCAAATTATGGGGCGCCTGGGTGGCTCAGTCAGGTAAGCATCTGACTTTCGCTCAGGTCATGATCTCGCAGTTCACAGGTTTGAGCCCCGCATTGGGCTGTGCTGACAGCTCAGAGCCTGGAGCCTGCTTCAGATTCTGTGTCTCCCTCTCTCTCTGCCCCTCCCCAGCTCATACTCTCTCTCTCTCTCTCAGTAATAAATAAAACATTAAAAAAATTTTAAATAGCTACCAAATTAAAGCCAAGTCAAGAAAAAATTCTGAACATATTTCTATACAGATCTCAGGCATCCTAAGGAGCTCTCCAAAGTAAGTGGAAAACCAAGAAGAAGCAGGCCACTGACCCTTACTTGAAGCTAGGAATATGAGAAAACTTGATGACTATCTCTGACTCTGCTTCAATAGGTCAAAGTGGCAAAAGAGACACAGCTAAACAAGGAACCAGACAGACATGCCAACTTTACAGAAAGCAGGTATGGTAGAATGGATGAGACAAAGAAGATGGCAATTGGGAATGTAGCTGTGGACCCATATCTGCTGAGGGAAAGCAAATGCCAAATCATGATGTAAAAGACCTGGGACATTCAGCCTTCTCTTTGAGTCCTAGGAATCCTTATCGGGTGCAGCCAATGATCTCTATTCATCCAGCAGGATCTCTGCTCTTGCTCTGAGCTACAAGCACAAAGAATGTTTATTCCTGAAGTTTCTTTATAAGATCTCAAAGGCAATGGCACAGACCACAGTACAGCTCCCTAGTACACCAAATGGCCAGCAGAGGCAGCAGCGAGTATTTAACCCACTACCACCAGATACCAATGGAGTTACCTATTCTGTTTGCGTTTGTGTGTACTCCAACAGTACATGTCCTGCACCCTTGAAAGGGGTCTATTAGGTTGTGTCTGGGAAGGGTCAAGATAAATGAAATAATTGCTATCAACTTTCAGATTTGACAGCATTCTAAATTCTGCTCACTGAACATGCATAACCAGCAGGTTTCAAGGTAGAGGTTTGAAGTTCACAGTAAAGATCTCTCAAATACAACCAGGTTTATTTTACTGCAACTATTTATAAAATATTTTATTTTTAAAGTATGGAAAATCTAAAGCAAATGCAAAATCATAGAGGATTTCAGGGCAGCAAATAGTTATCTATAGCAAAGTTTCAGACCTAAAAGTAAGAGTCAACTCATTTTTAAGGGAGAAAATTGGGTCAGCCTTAAAATTACTCATAGCAATGTTAATACCAGAATATAGGAAAGCTTTCAACAAAATTGCCATAGGAATAACATATGACATTAAGAATTTTATAAAGGCAAACAATTTCAAACGTAAAGAATTTGAGGAGTATAATAACCATGAGCCTTCTGAAAATACTACTGAATGATAAAACCCAACCAAACCAGTGATGGAAGAAGGAGCCAATGAAATAGGTGTGGATGGAAACACTGGATTTATGGAATTATGTAGCATTAAACAATTTATAAAATTTATAAAGATAAAAAGTACACAATGAACTGTCATGAATTTATGCATCAAAAAATATGTATAGCACCAAAATTAATAAAGAAAAGAAAATAATTTATGGGATTATTTCATTAATGGATGTCATAATTTTAAATCTACCTGGCATTCCTGGAATTAATCCCATTTGGTCCTGGCACATTATCTTTTAACTATGTCATTGAACTCAGTTCACTGTTTATTGAGGATGTTTGCATTAATAGTGATATTGGTCTGTGATTATGTTCTTTTGTTCTGTTTTTATGAGTTACATGTCAATATTTCATTTGTTTAAAAAATTAAATGTAAAAAAATTCAATAAAAACTAAATTAAATTTTTAAAAATAAAAAAATTAAATGTAAATTTTCCCAAGAATTTTTACTCTTTAGAAGAATTTTTGTTGTTGTTGTTGTTGTTGCTGCTGATGTTATGCCCCTCTATCCCTAAATAATTTTACATGCATCTCCTAAAAATAAATATATTATCATAATTTAATAATCATCTAACATCTAGTACATATTCAAATTCCTTCAGTTGTCCCCAAAATATCTTTTATAATTTTGTAAGCTAGGATTCAATCAAGCTTATCACATCTAATTTGACTGGATTTTTTTCAGCTTTACTAAGGTATAACTGGAGTCTCATAAAAAAAATGAAAGTTTTTATAGAATTATAACTATCTAATTTTTAAGGTTTTGTTAGACTTTCCCCTTAAATCATTCAGGCCCAATGATTTCCAGTAGGGTAATTTATCTAATTCTTCTATAAAATATTGATCTGTTTAAGCTTACTATCTAAAAGGGAACATGATTGGTAAAATGATTTTCATAGAAAATTAGCCATTTAGCTTATATTTTCAAAAGTATTTTCATAGAGGAGGTCCACAAATTAATCTCTTATTTTTTTATTTTCTACTATTACAAGTTATTCCACTTATTATTTCTTATTTTATATATTTGTGCTCTCTCAACTTTTTGTTATTTCCTATTTTGTACATTTGTATTCTCTCCCTTTTCTTCTAGATTAAATTAGCTAGTGTTTTATCTATTTGTTAATTTTGTTCAAATCACCATATAACTTAATCAAGGAAGAAAATTTGCCTTATATATTTTGTACTTTATGCTTTTTATCCAGGTAATAATTAATAATAATAGGTAATAGCTCCTAATATCCATTCTGTCATTCTATGTCACTATTAGAAACCCTGATTTTTAGCTGAGCACATGACTACCTTAAATAAAGACCACATTTTCCAGCCTAAATTTCAATTAGGTATTGCCAAATGGTTACGTCCTGGTCAATGCAGTGTAAGTGGAGATGGTGTTTGCAGTGTCCTCAAAGGAAAATATGCTTTTCTTTTCTCTCCTCATACTTGCTGTCTAGAATCCAAATAAAATGCCTGGAACTGCAACATCCATCTTGGAGATGAAAGGATTTTGAGTATGGAAGTTAGATATGGAGCCAGACAAAAAGAAGTCACCACATACACTCAGGACTGTCTACTAAAGAATATTATCCAAAAGAGGAATCCACTTCCATTGTGTTTAAATAACTGCTACTTTCAGGTTTTCTATCAAATAGAACAAAAAATTTCTAACTGATTCGGGCAGTAGATAAAAATATGCATCCCTCTGTTTAATTATCCTAACTATTTAGAGGAATACTCCTACCACAGTTGTCAGGCAGGTCAAGTCAAATATATATTTATGAAAATGTTCTTGGAAAAGTAACTGGAACTTTTATTTGCCAGGAAAAAATATTTCTAGAACATTTATCTATTCAACAATTATTTCTTTTTTTAATATGAAATTTATTGTCAAATTGGTTTCCATACAACACCCAGTGCTCATCCCAAAAGGTGCCCTCCTCAATACCCATCACCCAACCTCCCCTCCCTCCCACACCCCATCAACCCTCAGTTTGTTCTCAGTTTTTAAGAGCCTCTTATGCTTTGGCTCTCTCCCTCTCTAACCTCTTTTTTTTTTTTTTAACAATTATTTCTTAATTGAAATTCAGTAATGGTAGAAATGATTCAATTTGGATAACTTACACCACTAAATACAATTTCATTCAGCTGGGTTTTTTGTGTTGTTGCTATTTTGTGTTTTTGTTTTTATTTTTTCTAAAGGGATCCATTCAATAACTTTCCTAATTAGATTCCTTGGCTACCCAGGATAGCCATTATTTAAATCATGATTGATTGGTGATCACTCAAGAAACACTCCTAAGATGAATCTATAGTTCACAATGTCTCACTAAGAAGGCCCACAACATGAGGAAGATAATTTATACATTGATAGATTATATTCAGTTTGAAAATAATGAATTGATATGGGATTTTAATGTTAGTAGAAATAGAACCAATTCTTTTCATAAAGTTAAATGGTCTGAATATAATCGTACCACTATCCAAAATCCATCTAACTCATACTTCTGAAATGCCCATGGCTGAAAGTTAAATTTGATTTTGTTTTCACAATAAAGAAGAGTTGACCAGTAAGGGTATCATATGTACAATTTTAAAACAAATTGCATAATTTAGAGTTAAGAAAAATTTTAAACATCATTGAATCCAACTTTTCCATTTTATAGCAACCAAGGTCCAGAAAATCTGTATACACAGGTTATACTACTAAGCCAGTTTCATTTGAATCCAAATCCAGACTGCTTATTCTCTACAATAAAGCTGTGCTTTATATTGCAGGCTCTATTAACTGTCTGGATCTAATCTCGTAGGAAATAGAGTCCACACCTAAATGTAGACCTCAATCCTGCACTGAGACATGCTTACTAAGTTCTATGTCTATGAACGACCTGGTATATACCAAACCCAGCTAAGGCTGCTGAATGTAGAGTTTTCCATTCTTCACCATTTGTTTGTAGTAATATGTATTTTTGATATGTCTTTACACATCTAAAAAGGTCACATTCACACTTTTTTCTTTATATGAATCTAATTACAACATCCCCATTCATTGGTAAACTCGATTGTCCAATAATTAACCTTGGCATTTGCTACATAATCTTTCTTACAATGAAATATGCAGGGATTATTGTTTAATTGGATTCTATAATTGAAACAAATGAAAAATAAGCCAAGAATCTTAGAGTCAGCAAATCTGTGATCATGATATTTTTCCTCAAAATATATTATAGTTTTTCAAAATACTGTTTAAGAGTAGCTTTTGAAAATAAGATCTACATTTCTGAATTATAGATAGACAGTTCATCAAAAGACAGGCAAATGGCACATAAATGTATAAACCAAAATACAAATCCAGAATAACTTTCTTGTGACAAGGAGCTATTATTTTATATTTGAGCATGGTGATGAGATCCATTGTCTCTAACAAAAGGAAGTAGTAACTACCCAAGTTGTCATGGGTACGCTGTTTCCTACTTGATGCCTTCACTTTTTACTCTTTATATCCTGATTATTATATGACAATCTATAATTCTTCCAGTGCCTTTGCTAAGACCTCAATTGTATTTCTTTTTCCTTTCACTTCAATTTTCTCCTTAAAGACATTGATTTCATTCTGTTCACTATGTACACTTTAGAAACCTCATTTTTTTTCTAACAAAGTTATTGGTTCATGTTCAGCCTTTAAATGTAGACACATATGTGTATGTAAGTCAAAGCTCTCCAGTTTTTCATATTTTTCAGAGTTATCAGCTTCTTTTATAACTGCTTAAGCTCTGCTACCAATTTGCATAAGAGTCTTAAAAACCGCCAGCTAATTCCATGAGAATTTATTTTATTTCTTTAAGAGAGTAAAGTAGCAGTCAACGTTTTAATGAAATGGAAATAAAGATTCTTTTCCTCACCATTAAGCAAGAAAAAGTTTGATTGGCTAGTGAAGTTTCTGATATTACTGTTATCAATGTAACTGCATGAATTGGTGCTATTTCTGTATTAAAAATAAATTGAAATAAATAAGTCAGTTTATAAAAGCTTCAGGAAGTGAAATAACATGAAAAACTATATTTCTTTAGCTGATAGAAGATATTTATCTTTAAGTGTGAAAATCTTTTAACTCATAGAGTTTGAATATAGTAAGTACTTACCATATTGAGTCATGAGACAGAAGGAGGATATTAAGGTTTGACTGTTATAACAGATCTGTAATGCTTGAGCAGAGCTTTGTGAAACATACTTTTAAAAACAACCATCAACAGAATAAAATCATATACATTTTCTCACCTGGGATTCATTTTAGTCTAGATCTATGATAACGAAGTCAGGTGGAATGTTAAATTAGTTACATCAAGACAATTCTATCATGGAAATAAAAGGTTTAGGAGACAATTTTCTATGAATTTAGATTTTCAACACAAACTGTGCAATTTCTGAAGATGCAGGCAGTGAAATAATCTCCTCAACTTTCTGCTGGCACATCTTTCCAAAGCCCAAATCTAAGGATGCTAAGCTCCATTCTTCAGCAACTTCTTACTATAGACTCTGGAACAAATGTTATTTCCATTTAGGAAGAATTAAAGTAACCTTTCCATAGTCACTCATCATAATATAAATTTTGAGAACAGGGATTTTTTTTTTCTATCATGGCTAGCACTATATTCTACACCTTATTTTTTGCCACACAGCAGGAGTTTAGTAAATACATATTGAAAGAGTAAAAATACATATGAAGGAGTAAATGAATGAATGAATGAATTCTCTGGTGTCCTAGCTGAGTTCTAAGCATGAAGTCCTTCCTATAACTGAATTCAAATCAGTGAATCTTAATGTATTGCCTGGTATTTCTGAGATCTTGTCTTGCTCTGCAGTGGTCCTAAGAATATTAGCACTGCTCCTTAATGTTGGCCCCCTGGTTGAGTTTTTCCCCCAACTACATCCTCACTTCTTGTGACAAACAAATGTTAATTTTCCTCCTATTTCTTCTTTCATATTCCATGACACCATCCACTCCACACATCTACTAGGATACTCATACATAGGAATTTTCTGTGCATCCCTAACTAAACTTTCTATCTGCTTCTTCAGTCACCATCGCATAATATTCTTCTGATCTTTTTTCTATAGTGAAGTTGAAAAAAAAAACAATAAAAATGAAATTTTTAAAAAGAGCTGCTAAGCTTGTATGTAATTATGAACAACTTTTTACTGGAATATTTGAAAAGCTGCAACATTTCTTTAAAGTAATACCTACACTTCATTGAATACTACAAATGATTAGTAGTTTGGTGCTTATCTTTCTGCACTTTTTTAACTCTCCATAAATAGTTTGAAGATGCAGAAAGAAGAATGATGATAACCATTTGTAATTAAGAAAGCTTGACCAAGCATCAGAGGGTGGATGGTGTTAAGAACAAGTTTACCCAGCTGATCTATTCCAACCCTATGTTTATCTCCAGGGATGCTTTGAGTCATGGTGCTGACACTGCCAAACCTGAATGAAATGTACTAACTATTGATGAATATAGGCCTGAACTAGGGTCCAAGGCAGACAAGGAACAAGTTGTGCCAGCTTACCACCATTGTTTATAAAAATAAGACAGACAAATGATTAGCACCTTGTTTTGTGTGTTTTCTTGGTTTCTATTATTGAGCCTTGTCATAAAGCCTGCTTTGAGCTAATGGCTGGGGGTATAAAAGACATCTTACATGGGAGTCTTATTTCCCTGAGATCAAGGTAACTGGTACATATATTGGTGGCTCATAATCCAAAGCACATTCTGTGTGACTGAGAATGGAAGCTGGGACCTGTGCCAGAAAGTCTTGTACCTCTCTGATATGTGTGCTTTATTCCTCCTGCTGTATCATACTCTTTCCCTTTACTTAAGCCTAAGTGAATTATGCCATGGAAAATCTTGTGGGTCCTCATAATTATCCAACCCTGTGAAAATTGATGCAGCTGACATAAATCAAAGTTTCCTTTTGCATTACTTCTTCCAATATATTTATTGGTGATCTCAATAGCAAATAATGATCACCAAGTATTTAGGTCAAACACGATGCATCTTGATATAATAAATGGTCTGGATATGCCTATTCCGACTTTCTGTTTCTTTGTGGGGTGAGTCACAACCATAGTTTCAGTATCTTTAAAAAAAGTCACAAATCTTGTTAAAAATTTTGGAAATTTGGTGAAACCTTAGGGCACCTAGGTGGGTCAGTCAGTTAAGTGTCCGACTTTGGCTCAGGTCATGATCTTCCAATTCATGAGTTCAAGCCCTCACATTGGGCTCTGTGCTGACAGCACAGAGCCTGGAGCCTGCTTCAGATTCTGTGTCTCCCTCTCTCTCTGGCCTTCACGCAGCTCGTGCTCTGTCTCTCTCTCAAAAATAAACATCAAAAGAAACTTTTTTTTTTCGAGGAGCCAAGATGGCAGAACAGCATGGGAGTTTGTTTGTTTGTTTGTTTGTTTACATCTCGCATCCCTGAAATGCAGCCAGATCAACACTAAACCATCTTGCACACCTAGAAAACCGATCTGAGGATTAACACAACAATCTGCACGACCTGAACCACAGAACTCAGTAGGTTCATGGTACAGAGAGGTGAACTGGGGGTGAGAGAAGCCATGGAGGGCAGGGAGCTGTTTTTGCTTGCAGAGAGAGGACAGAAACTAGGAGAGAGTATAGGAAAAGCACCCCCCAAAGCAGATGGAGACAAAAAGGAAGAGTGGAAACAGCCACAAAGACTGAACAAAAAAGGGAGAAGGGAGAAAGGAGAGGGTTTAAATTCCACTAGGACTCTATAAACAGGGGGAGTGCAGAGTGTGAAACTCCAAAGCTCGATACCTGGTGGTGCTCTGGTGAGAAGGGCGAATCCTCAGGAGCAGAATGAGGTCCGGGGAGTCCTCGGGCCACACAGAGAGAGCCGGTTCCCCTGCTAGGAGGATATTTGGTAGAGGCTGTGCAGCCATCCCACAGGCAAAGGTCCCAGAGAACAGCCACGTTCACTGGTGTTGGAGTGAGGACATTAAGGGTGAAGCCCGGCACCAGATGTGCATTGTGATTTGCCATAATCCGTGAAACACTGCTGCTACATGATTGCACAAACTTTTTTTCTGGGGTATGCTGGCACCCAGCCAGTCTCTGGGCATCGGCAGCAGCACAGTCTCGCCAACATTAATGGGGGAGGGCCAGCACCCAGCCATTGCTCAGCAAGACCCTCCCCCAGAGGATCAGAACAGGTCAAAGCTGCAATCCTTCAGAAGTGAGGGGTTAGGAAACACAGCTGCATCTGAGATAAAACTCAGGAGGGAGGTGCTTCCTGGCAGCCTGAAGGCTTGGTCATGGACAGTGTAAAAGCAGGGAGTGGACAGAAGCTGGAGACAAAGGAGGTGTGCACAGTTGCTGGTCAGGTAGAGCACAGAGTTCTGATATTAGAGACTGGGTAGCTGGGTGACCCCATTTCCATCCCTCCTGCACATGCGCATACACACCTCCATGCGCCATGACAATCCACCCCAGAAGATAAGCAGTGCCATCTAGTGGAGAACATAGCTGTTACACTAAGCCCTGCCCAACTGGGCCAACCTTCCTCTTCAGGAACACCACAAGTCTATCTGCCTGCTTAGTCTATGGACTATAAATTGCTTCATAATTTGACTTCTAGGGGAAACCAATGTAATTGCAATCAAATTTCAGTCTGTTCACTGATCCATCTATTCATTTTTTTCTTTTTTTCTTTTGTTATTCTTGAATACAGAAAGAGAAAATTTTATTTTTATTTTCCATTTTTATTAAGATTTTTCTTTAATGTTTTCTACTATATTTTTTAATTTTGGTATTTTTTAAAATTCTATTTTACTTCCATCTTTTAATTTTATTCTATTTTATTGTATTCATATTTTCAAATTTTCAAACATTTTTCTTTTTTTCTTCTTTTTTTCCTTTTTTTTTTCTTTTCTTATGTTTACCTTTTTCTCTAATCTACCAAGCTCTTTTCAACAACCAGACCAAACACAGCTAGGATCTAGAATCCTCTATTTGATATTTTTTGTTGTTTTTATGTTTAATTTTAATTTTTTTATTTATTAATTCCTTTTCTTCCTTCAAAATGATGAAATGAAGGAATTCACCCCAAAAGAAAGAACAGGAAAAAATGACAGCCAGGAACTTAACCAACACAAACATAAGCAAGATGTCTGAACCAGAATATAGAATCATGATAATAATAATTTTAGCTGGGGTTGAAAATAGATTGTAATTCCTTTCTGCAGTGATAAAAGAAGTAAAATCCAGTCAGGATGAAATAAAAAATGTTATAACTGAGCTGCAATCTCAAATGAATGCTACGATGGCAAGGATGGATGAAGCAGAGCCGCAAGTCGGCAATATAGAGGCCAAACTTATGGAGAATAATGAAGCAGAAAAAAGACAGAGACTAAGGCAAAAGAGCACAACTTAAGAATTAGAGAACTCAGTGACTCATTAAAAAGGAATAACATCCGAATAATAGGGGTCCCAGAAGATGAAGAGAGAGAAAGGGGTAGTAGTTTTATGTGAGCAAATCATGGTAGGAAATTTTCCTAACCTGGAGAAAGACACAGACATCAAAATCCAGGAACCATAGAGGACTCCCATTGGATTAAACAAAAACCGACCATCAACAAGGCATATCATAGTCAAATTCACAAAATACTCAGGCAAGGAAAGAATCATGAAAGCAGCAAGGGAAAAAAGCCCTTAACCTACAAGGGAAGACAAATCAGGTTCACAGCAGACTTATCCACAGAAACTTGGCAGGCCAGAAAGGAGTGGCAGGATGTATTCAATGTGCTGAATCTGAAAAATATGCAGCCAAGAATTCTTTATCAAGAAAGGATGTCATTCAAAATAGGAGAGAAAAAAAATTCCCAAACAAAAATTAAAGGAGTTCGTGACCACTAAATCAGCCCTGTAAGAAATTTTAAGGGGAACCTTCTGAAGGGAGAAAAGACAAAAACAAACAAAGAGACAAACAAAAGACCAAAAGCAACAAAGTCTAGAAAGACCAAAGAACACCACCAGAAACTCCAACTCTACAGGCAACATAATGGCAATAAATTCATACTTTAGTACCCCACTCTAAAGGTCAATGGACTAAATGCTCCAATCAAAAGACATAGGATAAAAAAATGGATAAGAAAACAAGATCCATCTATATGATTTTTACAAGAGACCCACTTTAGATCTAAAGACTCCTTCAGATTGAAAGTAAGGGGATGGAGAACCATCTATCATGCTAATCTTCAAAAGAAAGCTGGAGTAGCCATACTTATATCAGAAAATCTGGACTTTAAAACAAAGACTGTAACAAGAGATTAAGAAGGGCATTATATCATAATTAAGGAGCCTATCCACCAAGAAGACCTAACAATTATAAACATTTATGCTCCAAATGTGAGAGCACCCAAATACATAAAGCAATTAACCACAAATATAAAGAAATTCATTGATAATAATACCATTATAGGAGGGGACTTGAACACCCCACTTACAACAATGGACAGATCATCTAATCAGAAAAATCAACAAGGAAACAATGGTGGATGACACAATGGACCAGATGGTCATAACAGATATATTCAAAACATTTCATCCTAAAACAGAATACACATTCTTCTCCAGTGTACATGGAACATTATCCAGAATAGATCACATACTGGGACACAAATCATCCCTCAACAAGTACAAAAAGATCAAGATCATACCAGGCATATTTTCAGACAACAATACTATGAAACTCAAAATCAACCACAAGAAAAAATTTGGAAAGATAACAAATACCTGGAGACTAAAAAACACCCTACTAAAGAATAAATGGGCTAACCAAGAAGCTAAAGACGAAATTAAAAAGTACATGGAAGCCAATGAAAATGATAACACCACAGTCCAAAACCTCTGGAAGGCAGTCATAAGAGGGAAGTATATAGTAATCCAGGCCTTCCTAAAGAAATAAGAAAGGTCTCTGATACGCAACCTAATCTTACACCTTGAACATCTGGAAAAAGAACAGCAAATAAAAACTAAAGCCAGCAGAAGACAGGAAATAATAAAGATTAGAGCAGAAATCAATGCCATTGAAACCAAAAAAACAGTAGAAAAGATCAATGAAACCAACTGGTTCTTTGAAAGAATTAATGAAATTGATAAACCCCTAGCCAGTTTGATCAAAAAGAAAAAGGAGGGGCACCTGGGTGAGTCAGTCGGTTGAGCATACAACTTCAGCTCACAATCTCGTGGTTCATGAGTCCAAGCCCTATATTGGGCTTTGTCCAGAGCCCTATATTGGGCTCTGGAGTCTGCTTCAGATTCTGTGTCTCCCTCTCTGCCCCTCCCCTCCTCCTCCTCCTCCTTCTTCTTCTTCTTCTTCTTCTTCTTCTTCTTCTTCTTCTTCTTCTTCTCTCTCTCTCTCTCTCTCTCTTTCTCTCAAAAATAAATAAACACTAAAAAATGTTTTAAAAAAAAGAAAAAAGAAGGGACCCATATAAATAAAACCAAGAATGAAAGAGGAGAGATCACAACCAACACAGCAGATATACAAACAATAATAAGAGAATATTATAAGCAATTATATGCCAATAAAATGGGAAATCAGGAAGAAATGGACAAATTCCTAGAAACATATACACTAGTAAAACTGAAACAGGAAGAAATAGAAAATTTGAACGGACCCATAACCCATAATGATATGGAATTAGTAACCAAAAATTTCCCCCAAAACAAGAGTCCAGGGCTGGATGGCTTTCCAGGGGAATTCTACCAAACATTTAAAGAAGAGTTAAAACCTAGTCTTTTGAAGCTGTTCCAGAAATAGAAATAGAAGGAAAACATCCAAACTCTTTCTATGAAGCCAGAATTACCTTGATTCCAAAATCAGATAAAGTCCCCCATTAAAAAGGAGAACTACAGACCCATTTCCCTAATGAACAAGGATGCAAGACACCTCAACATAATACTAGCCAACTGGATCCAACAATACATTAAAAGAATTATTCGCCACAAACAAGTGGGATTTATACCTGGGATGCAGGGCTGTTTTGTGCAGGTCCACAAAACAATCAATGTGATACATTACATCAATAAAAGAAAGGACAAGAACCATATGATCCTCTCAATAGATGCAGAGAAACCATTTGACAAAATACAGCATGTTTCTTGATAAAAACTCTCAAGAAAATAGGGATAGAAGGATCATACCTCAAGATTGTAAAAGCCATATATGAAAGATCCATCACTAATAACACCCTCTACGAGGAAAAACTGAGAGGTTTCCCCCCAAGGTCAGAGACACAACAGGGATGTCCACTTTCACCACTGTTATTCATCATAATATTGGAAATCTTAGCCTCAGCAATCAGACAACACAAAGAAATAAAAGGCATCCAAATCAGCCAGGAGGAAGTGAAACTTTCACTCTTCGCAGATGACATTATACTCTATGTGGAAAACTCAAAAGATTCCACAAAAAACTGCTAGAACTGATTCATGAATTCAGCAAAGTGGCAGGATATAAATTCAATGCACAGAAATCGGTTGCATTCCTATACACAATAATGAAGCAACAGAAAGAGAAATCAAGGAATCGATCTCATTTACAATTGCACACAAAACCATAAGATACCTAGGAATAAATCTAACCAAAGAGGTGAAAAATCTATACACTGAAAACTATAGAAAGCTTATGAAAGAAATTGAAGAAGACACAAAAAAATTGAAAAATATTCCATTCTCATGGATTAGAAGAATAAATATTGTTAAAATGTCAATACTACCCAAAGCAATCTACATATTCAAGGCAATACCTGTCAAAATAACACCAGCAATCTTCACAGAGGTAGAACAAACAACTTAAAATTTGTACGGAACTGGAAAAGACCCCAAACAGTCAAGCAATCTTGACAAAGAAAACCAAAGCTAGAGGCATCACAATCCCATACTTCAAGATGTATTATTACAGAGCTGTAATCATCAAGACAGTATTGTACTGGCACAAAAACAGACATTCAGATCAATAGAACAGAAAAGAGAACCCAGAAATGGACCCACAAACATATGGTCTACTAATTTTTAACAAAGCAGGAAAGAACATCCAATGGAATAAAGACAGTCTCTTCAGCAAATGGTGCTGGGAAAACTGAGCAGCAAATGCAGAAAAATGAACATGGACCACTTTCTTACACCATACACAAAAATAAACTCAAAATGGATGAAAGACATAAATGTTAGACAGGAGGCCATTAAAATACTTGAGGAGAAAGCAGGTAAAAACTTCTTTGACCTCAGCAGCAGCAACTTCTTACTCAACACATCTCTGGAGGCAACAGAAACAAAAGCAAAAATGAACTATTGGGACCTCATCAAAATAAAAATCTTCTGCACAGTGAAGGAAACCATCAGCAAAACTAAAAGGCAACCGACAGAATGGAGAAGATATTTGCAAACAACATATCAGATAAAGGGTTTGTTTCCAAAATCTATAAAGAATTTATCAAACTCAACACCCAGAAAACAAATAATCCAGTGAAGAAATGGGCAAAAAACATGAATAGACATTTGTCTAAAGAAGACATTCAGATGGCCAAACAACACGTGAAAAAATGCTCAACATCACTCATCATCAGGGAAATACAAATTAAAACCACAACAAGATATCACCTCACACCTGTCAGAATGGCTAACATGAACAACTCAGGCAATAACAGATGTTGGGAAGGATGTAAAGGAAGAGGATGTCTTTTTCACTGCTGGTGGGAATGCAAACTGGTGCAGCCACTCTGGAAAACAATTGGAGGTTCTCAAAAAATTAAAAATGGAACTACCCTATGACCCAGTAATTGCACTACTAGATACTTATCCAAGAGATACAGGTATGCTGTTTCGAAGGGGCACATGCACTCCAATGTTTATAACAGCACTATCAACAATAGCCAAAGTATGGAAAGAGCCCAAATGTCCACTGACAGATGAATGGATAAAGAAGATATACATATATATATCTATAAAGATATATATATATATAAAGAATATATACATATATATATACATATATATATACACACACACACACACAATGGAGTATTACTCAGCAATCATAAAGAATGAAAAATTGACATCTGCAACTACATGGATGGAACTAGATGGTATTATGCTAAGCAAAATTAGTCAGTCAGAAAAGACAACTATCATATGACCTCACTCATATGAGGAATTTAAGATACAAAACAGGTGAACATAAGGGAAGGGAAGCAAAAGTAATATAAAAACAGGGAGGATGACAAAACATAAGAGACTCTTAAATATAGAGAACAAACAGAGGGTTGCTGGAGGGGTTGTGGAAGGAGGGATGGGCTAAATGGGTAAGGGTCATTAAGGAATCTACTCCTGAAATCATTTATGCACTATACTATAACTAACTTGGATGTAAATTAAAAAAATAAATTAATTAATTTTTAAAAATAAAATAAAATAATAAAAAAATAATTTTTTAAATTTTAGTAAAACCTTAGTGTCCCTCCACCCATCAAGTGATAGCTCTATTTATTTTTAAAATAGATCTAGAAAGGTAGAGTCAGAGTGGAAAGAGACCTGAGACCTTGGATTCTTAGGTTTTGTCTCTTAGTAATTGTATAGTCTTCAAACCCTCTGGATAAACATTTTATCCATAAAATTGGGGTAATAATTCCAAATTCATAAAGTTGTCTGAAGATGAAAAATAAGAGAATATAGGGGCACTTGGGTGGCTCATTCAGTTAAGTGTCAGATTCTTAGTTTCGGCTCAAGTCATGATCTCACAATTTGTGAGTTTGAGCCCCATGTCAGCCTACATGGGATTCTCTCTCTTTCCCTCTCACTCCGGCACTCCCCTGCTTGTTCTCTCTCTCTCTCTCTCTCTCAAAATAAATAAATAAACTTTTAAAGAAATTATTTAAAGAATAATAAAACTTTTAAGAAAATAAGAGAATATATTAACAGTTCCTAACACTAGATAAGTGCTTGATAAAGGGTAGTAGCTGTCACTGTCTTGTTCCAAAATTATTTAAACATATTCTGCCCTTTTGTTCTGCTTCTATCATCTATGGTCAAGATAACAAGTGAGTCCAAAATTCACCTGCAATTGGTTCTAGGTGCTAGTGAGAAAGCTATCAGAAATATTGTCCCTTGCATATACTTCTCCCATCTATACAATTGTGGATTTATGTTAGGATAAACAGTTTAAGCTATAACAAGAAAACACAAAATATAATGGCTCAGGTAAATCAGAAATCCATTTCTCTTGTACATAACAGTTCATGACAGGATGACTCTAACATCTTCATCAAGTCAGTTCTATCATTGGCTCCAGGCTGGATGCTCTGATACTGCCAGGTGTAATTCAGTGGGAAGGGGAAAGAAGCAGAGTGAATAGAGCCCTCCTTTCTAAGTTCATGACCTGGATGTTGCATATACCACTTATACTTATACCCCATAGGCCAGACTATACTCATGTTACCATACCTTAAAATTGCAAGACAGCTTGCAAGACAGCTTGAAAATGTGATTTCTAGCTGGGTAGACCATATGCCAACCTAAAAGTCATGTTTATAAAAAGAGGAAAGATAGGCAATTGATAATAACCTTTCTTTCCTACAATTTGCTTATATATTAGCTATGAAGGACAGCTACTTTCCAGGCCTAAATATCTCCCAGAATGCAGCAGTAGATATGAAAAAAAGAAAAGGTCTCCAAAATAAGTGTGTAGACATTCCAGGAGGTGTGGACAATGATATGTAATAGTGTGGGAATAAATATTAGAATCATCCTTTTATTTATTTAAAAAAAAAAGAGTAAAAGGGGACGCATGGGTGGCTCCGTCTGTTAAGTGACTCACTCTTGATTTTGGCTCAGGTCATGATCTTGTAGGTTCGTGGGATTGAGCCCCACATGGACCTCTGTGCTGAGAGTGCAGAGCCTGCTTGGAACTCTCTCACTCCCCCTTCTCCACTTGCGCATGCTCTGTCTCTCTCTCTTTCTCTCAAAATAAATAAATAAACTTTTTTTAAAAAGGGTAAAAGAAACTAACCTTTACTGATAGTTAACATGTGGCTTGACACTAATTCTGAATCATGTGATCTTCTGAGATGAGTAGAAGGGAATGTCCATAGTACTTTCACTCATACTTTCAGTGTATTCAAACATATCACTACTATTAAAATTCATGAATGATTACATAAGCAAATTCACAGATTATATGAAGCTAACTCTGAAGCTAACTTGCACAAAATGAAATGCCTTGAAAAGACTCCTGAAAGAAACCATAGATTAAAGGTAATACCAATGTAAAAAGCAACATAAATATCAAGAATGAGGAGTTTTTTAATAATTTCTGTGTAATTGCCAATAGACCCAAAAATTTTTTATCAAAAATTTTAAATATGACCAAACATGTACTTCCTCCTTTGGGATTTGTGTATCTTTATGAAAAATCATTCCTATAAAGTTAAAACAATTCATTAAAACTAAGTAACAGAGTAAGCCAAAATTAGAACCAATATTTTTAATCACTGTATCACAAAGATTGATGATGGTTTTCAAAAATAATAAAACATAATTTAACAATACAGACTCACTAAAGTAGTATACCAGTATACTAAGGATAAATGTTAAAAAGTACTTTTGTGCCAATAATGTAGTTCTTCCTAAAACAATTTACTTTGTCTTTATCTCTTTTATTCTGAACTTTTGTGTAGGATTTAAATGTACATAACATTTTGGAAGAGGAGTGAATGTATATAATTTATCATTAGTAGATATATATATTTATAATCAAGATCTCACCAAAAAAAAAAGGTGTATGGTTAAAAGAGTATGGAAACTACTGTTCTAATCCAAATTTTTTTCAATATGTGGTCTTCAAAATGCCTCCATAGTTTACCAAGTGATCTACAGGTGATTTGGTAATTTTGGAGGAAAAATTATTTTCATTTGTATAAATTTTACAATGATTAGATGCAATATTACCTATGAATCCCAAGGAGATCCTTTTAGATTCTTACAAGTCATGAAATGTGCATATACACTATAAAGATTGCTCTAATTAGTCACCATAACTCACATTCAGTTAACAGGTTGCAATTCATCTCAACTAACATGTTTTCACATCACTTATGTGTTTATTACTTACATTTGTTATTATTGGGTTTTTATTGTTCCTATTGCACTTTATTTATTTTTTAAATGTTTATTTATGTATTTTGAGAAAGAGCTCATGAGTTGGGGAGGGCCAAAGAGAAAGGGAAAGAGAGAATCCCAAGCACGCTATGTGCAATCGGTGCAGAGTCTGATGCAGGGCTTGAACTCACGAACTGTGAGATCATGACCTGAGCCAAAATCAAGAGTTGGATGCCTAACTGACTGAGCCACCCAGGCACCCCACTATTGCACTTATTACTATTGTCTAATGTCAGGTTGCTAAGCCCCATGAGTAGAGAATATGGTTTAGAATTGCTTTATTGAAGCAGAGTACTACTAAAGAAAATATTAATCTAAATATTGCAACTTAGAATAATATCAATATATGTAATAAACATGACTCTAGAACAAATAAAAAATAGGCTGGGACAACTGCATCAACCAACAAAATTGGTTATTTTGCATAAGCTTTGATTTGGAATTTTATTGGACCTGTAATCCATTTCCTTCTGGTCCCCATAGCAGTTTGAATTATAAAACATTATCAAGGTTTCTACTTCATTTCTAAACAAAGCACAATGGTCTCTTTTGTAAACCAACTGCATTTTTCCAGAACAATTACAAAATATTTCTAAAGAAAAACTTTGGTGATATTTATTACTAAAGAGGGGGAAGAGACAAAACTACAGGAAGATTATTCATTATTGCATACCTTCTAGTAAAAATATAGAAATCATATTGTTGACAGGTCTCTAAAGTTAATGAAAAATACCGTGCTAAAAAGAAAATATAACATGTCTGTCTTAGCTCAGGTTTGCTATAACAGAATACCATAAACAGGTGGCTTAAACAACAAATATTTATTTCTCACAGTTCTGGAGGCTAGAAGTGCAAGATCAGGGTGCCAAGATGGCCAGATTCTTGGTGAAGGCCCTCTTTCTGGTTTATAGGAATGAGCTATCTTCTCGTTGTATCTTCATATAACAAAGAGAAAGAGTGAGAGCTCTAACCTCCTACTGTTCTTAAAAGGACACTAATCCTATCATGGGAGCTCCATCCTGATGACCTTTCTAAGCCTAATCACGTCCTAAAAGCCCTACATCCAAATACCATCACAATGAAGGTTAAGGTTTCAACGCATGAATTTGAAGGGATATAAGCAGTCTGTAATAACACCATTGGCAAAATTCCTTTAATCAAATCAACTTGTATGTCACTTAACATTAATGGCACAAAATGTAAACTTATAAATATATTTGTATCCTACCAGATATTTCACCTTTCATTTGGATGAAACCATTTATGTAGTATGAATGAGTTCTTAATATGCACAGAAGATAGATGAAATAAAAGCCATGATAATCTATAACATTTAGCACTGAAATTTCATACCACATGAGAAAAGACCTTGTTAAAAATTACAGCTACAATATTTTTAAATCATGACGTGGTCTAGAAATGCTGTGCTGGGGTAAGTACTTAAGTGGTACTCATGAGCTGTGCAGCAAGAAAGGGTATTAGGTTTTTGCACCAAAATGCCAAACACCTTGTTTTATTAACACAAAAAGGAAAATAAATAATTTGTGTTTGATTGAGTGTTGCAGGAAACGGCAATAATTTTGAACATAGGCAGGTCAATGTTCTTTAGTTACAACCAAACCAATTTCTGGATGATTTAAATAAAAAGAGGCTTGTTGGAATGTTAACAAGAATTCACAGAATTGATGGCAGGCCAGAGAAATAGGCTTGGGAATGGCAGGAATGAAATTAGACCGAGACTAAAGATCAGGAAGCAATTGTGGTATATCAGGACCAGAATGATGGAAGCCTGCCACTGCTATGGCACAGAAGGTCAACTGTTTGTCTTTTTTCCTCTACATAGGGTCCAAATACTCCACTGTGAACAGCAGAGGAAAAGGCTCCTGGTAAGGGTCCCAGAAGATTATAGATTGTAGACAAAGCATAACCAATGTCCAATACACAGAGACACTGAGAACTTTATTTTCAGCATACTATATAAAGAAATGGTCAGCAAGGGCAAGAGACCCTTCTCTACATGAAGGGTGCTCCATAAGAAGTAAGGTGTTACATTTCATTTTACTTTATTTTATTTTATCTTTGAGAGAGAAAGAGAGAGAGCACTTTGGAGCAGGGGAGGGGCAGAGGGAGAGGGAGAGAGAATCTTAAGTAGGCTCCTCACCTCATGCCCAGTTCAATGTCATGACTGTGATCACAACTTAGGCCGAAATCAAGAGTCAGATGCTTAACTGACTGAGCTGCCGGGGAGCTCCAAGGTGTTACATTTTAAATGAGTGATCCCAGTTATATAAAAGACCATTTCTATGATTTCAAACTATTTCTTCAATTGACATATTTTAGGGACTTTATCTAGTATTTTTCAAACAGTTGAACCTCTTACATCAGGACCAAAATATTACTATTGTTAAAGACAAGATACCAGGGTTTCTTAAGAAAATCAAACTGTGATGCAAAAGGGCTTATCTCCAAGAGTTTGACTTTTAAAAATTGATGGTATTCTTCATACCTATAGGCAGAAATTGATGACATATTTTATATGTTATAAAGCATATTTTATTACCTTGCATAAATTCTGAAACAGAACATAGTTAAATGAATCTCCAGAATGAATTTGGAGGATCACTGGCCTCTACATCCCAAAATAAAACATTAACTAGATCTTCCAGCTTCTGTGTGTGATCTGCTTAAAATTTTACATCTGGTGCTGTTGCTTAATGTTGTCTTCATTATGAAAAAAATCTGTAAAATCATTAGATGTATATTTGGTCTGAATATTCAGAACTATTTTACCAAATCCCTGCAAGTTGGGATTTTCTTGAGAAATAAAGAAGGAAAGAATGTAGAACCTGATGAGTAGTTCAAACTATCTATACATTACCAGATGGAACCAG
Source organism: Acinonyx jubatus (assembly GCF_027475565.1). NCBI lineage: Eukaryota > Metazoa > Chordata > Mammalia > Carnivora > Felidae > Acinonyx > Acinonyx jubatus. Next base: position 81,708,884 of record NC_069382.1, on the reverse strand, counting down.
ATTCTGTTATTCTAGGGAAAATTAAAGCAATATGATCTCGCTGAGATCAAACAATTATAAATTTAGAAATTCTCTATTTTATCTGAATTTATCTAATTTTCAATTTTTTAATTTAACTTTTTTTAAGATTTTAAATCACCAAAAATTTGTGGTCCTCACCTTCTCATGTTGAATGTTTCCTAAGTCCACACAGATCACAGATGCCACACCGTGAGAAATATCCCACTAGATGCTGCCTCTGCTATACCTAAAACTTTTGAGCAATGAGATTAAATCAGGACATACAATGGACAGATTTTAATGTGGATCTTGAGCATGAACACATTTAATAAGTACTTAGGCATTCTAAACTCTTTTTTGGAAATCTGTACTAGAAAATAATGAACAATAAATGCATTAAGAATTTAGGCATTCCAAGTTCTCTTTTTTGGAAATCTACTCTATAAAATAAAATAAGTGATTTGCCAGAAAATAGGTAGTCTTTTACAACATGAATTATCATGGTTATTTGTCTATTATAATGAGAGACAGTATGGTATAATAGAAAGTATACAGAATTTGGGGACAGAGCTGCTTTATTCTTGATTTCCTACCAAGTGAATGTTTGCTGTTGAATGAGCTACTGCCTTTAATTTCTCTAAACCTTACAATTCCTCTGCAAAATGGAAACAGTAATATTACCCTTGTGATACCACATGAAAATTAAATAAAGTAGCACTATGTACATGGTAAAGTATTTTAAAAATTGCTGACTTTTCCACATAATTTCTCAAGTTTTCGCTCTACTTAGCCTAGAGAAATAAGACTAAAAATATGTTTTAATCTTCTAAAAAGACTAACCTTTTATCTTACCCTTCAGGGTTAAAATTAAGGGAGACACGCATCATCAGAAATGATAATGTCAAGTAGATGTCACGCATCATCTTTTTCATATTTCAAGTTTCAAAAATAATCTCTTTTTGGCACCAATCTTAACATCAGCCAGAAATGGTAATGTTAGAACCACCATTGCACTTTTTATAATAGTGAATGCTGTGTTTTTAATATTGCCTTCATTTCAAATTCTTATTACATTATTGTGAATTACCACCAACAACATTTAGATCTGCATGAAATAGGAGTAAATACATTTCCCCACTATTTGATTAAAGGCAAAATATATGAGTCCTTGAGACCTTTATAAATAGATAATAAAGGTCTTTTCAGAGCTTGAAAATATTACCCATGTTGAATGAGGTTAAAGTACAGTTGTCTAGTACTAATAACCCTTCTAGACTTTTTGTCCCTTCATCAGTGCAGATCTTAATTGAAAAAGCTAATGTAAATATAAGATAAGCTTACAAAAATAAATCATGACTGGACAAGAGCACATATTAAGAAAAATGAATTATGAGTGTCACCATGACCTTCAATAACAAAGAATAGTATTTACTGCATAATTTCTCTATGATCAACAAATGTACCTCAGGGTATTGAATATTCACATCAAAATCCTAAATCAAATAAATTCATGAACGAACTTACAAATTCAGTCCAAAAATCAACTCCCCAGTTATATAAGTATGGGCCCCAGGCCATCATCTCACACCTTCTGTGTGCCCTTATAAGTATTGCCTGCTGGATGTTTACCTTCAGTATATCATTTGAGGCAGTTATAGCAAATTATCACCCAGTATATCTCCCTTTATTCCTTTTAGCAATAAACTCTACAACATATTTACTTGGCATGTGTCCACCCAGATAATAGCTAAACTTCCAGCCTTCTTGAAGCAAGATGTGGCTAGTGAAAGTACTGACTGATGAGACAGTAGCAGAAATGATGAAAGCAACATCCAGGTCATGTCAATGACTGCTTCCCCTGAACTTCCCCTTTACCCTTTCGCATTTCCTTAGAAAATGAAGAGGACTGGGACAATGTTGGAAGTCATAGGTTGAAAAAGTTAGAGCTTTCCTATTATCAATAGACCACTCACCACTGGAGTCTTAACATTAGAAAGTAATAAATTTCTCTAATTGAGTTAGTGTATTTTGGTGTCCCTTAGTTGTAGCCGGGTGGCCTGTGTCCTAATAACCCACCCCATCATCAGCGGCATTAGTATTTTCCCTAAACTTTGCCCAGTACTTAAATAATCCCTTTTCAGATGCTCTTCAAATTACTCAGTTGTAAGGTTGATCTTAAGTTTTATAGAACTACATCAGCAATTAAATGTTCAATACTTCCTGGCCCTAATGAAATGCAAGGTCCTAGTGAAAGGGGAAGGAATAGGATTCTGAGATATGGAATAGGACATTTGAGCAGATACAGATGAGGCTGGTGATTGTAAATCCACAACTCTCTGAATATCCTTTGTAGAATTCAAGCAACTCTTTTTCTCTCAAGAATACTCTCCCCACACTCCTTCTAAGGGAACTAGCTTAATCTTTAGTAAAAATCATCCAATGACTAACCAGGGAGAGTTGCCTCATAAACTAACATCTATTGTTGGGATCCACCCCAACCACTGCCCATTAACTCTGGACCCTAACAAGAGTTAAAGCCCAGTCCAGATGGAATAATATAAGGCCAGCTCCAAAAGAGATGATCTATACACCAAAAGAGAAACAACACATCCTGGCAGGGCTAAGGAGCACATATGGAAGTAAAATCTAAGAGTATTAGACTTATAATTAAACATAAAGTTTGATTTAGCTGAATTTATTAACTAGACTGTTTACTCAGGATACACAAATAATGTATTAGACCATAAACATGGCTATGGCATTGATAGTTTGCTAAGTTGGCTATCTGAAGTGAGATCACAAAGTTATCTACATCAGGGGTCAATAAATAATGGTCCATCAGTCAAATCTGGTCTTCATTCTGTTCATTTAAATACAGCCTTATAGGAATACAGCTAACCTTATTTATTTCCATATTGTTTATGATTGGTTTTGAGCTATAAATGACAGATCTGAGTAGTTGCAACAGAGGCCATATGATCCTCATAGCCTTAAGATGTTTACTATCTACTCCTTTGCTGAAAGTTTTCTGACCCCTGATCTACATCGCTAAGGTCAAAATGTGGAAATATTCAAAAGTTACTGGAGAGTAAGGCATTCTGAGGGGAAATGGGAGGTGGGAATGGATCCATTATATGCAACTGGCTCACCATCCCAACCATACCTCATGGGAATGGCCCCAAAATACTCCCTTTACCCAGGCATTGATGAGAAGAGCATCAGAAAATTGAAAAGCTCTGTGGTGGCTGCCTTTTGAAAGCTAGAAATAACAATGGAGAATGCTACATTAAAATTTAGTTTCCTGATCTCAGTGGAAATAACACAATCCCAAAGGGGTAGAAACCAGGTGTTGGCATATCAGCAATAAGGTGCATGAAATTAAACAATAAGTCTCTGAGGAAAATGAAATCAAACTATTTTGACACATAAGGATTTGTGGGGATGATGAATTTGATAATGGAATCATCAATGATCCCTGGAAATAAAACAAGCAGGCTTACCATTAAGGTATCTTTACACATATATTAGCAGAAATATTCTAGATTTGGTTATCAGATCTTAACTCAAATCACTATAGGAGAAATTTATACCTTACCTAACCAGACTTAGGTCAGTTCACAAACCAAGAGGCCCTTGTCTGAGGCCAGAGGCTGGGATCTTTGAGGAAATACCATGCAACACAGCCAGAGGTCTATATTCTAAATCTTACCCCAGTCCTTCCCACAGAGATCTGGGGCCATTTTACCTGTTGACTATGCCTTTTGGAAAGGAAAATACTTAGAACTGCTGAGGCTTTTTAGAGCCTAGCTCTGATATGTTGCTAATCCCAATTCCTGAAACACAATGGTCCAGAGTGGGTGCTTAGGAAATCTTGGACCTAAGATTGAATCTTGGTTCAGATGAATCTTGGACCAACTGTTCATCTAACAGTTAGCCAGTAGGTCTAGTGGGGAGAGTGAAATGAAGGTATTTATTCCCCTAACTCCTTCCCTGCAATGTAATCACCAGCTGACTGGGATTCACAGCTCTGGTATCCACACATTTCTTTCTCTAAATTCTATTAACCTCTACTTCTCCTTGTATATTTAGGCTTAGGTGTGGTTAAAGGCACTCTGCTGCTATGACTTCTAAATGATAACTCCGGTCTACATAAACTTTGCTCACATAACTTTTTCAAAAGTTCCAAAATTAATTCTCATTTTACTGTCATAATACTCTATAATAAAACCCACAAAGCCTCAACAGAATTAACAATAAGCATTTATGGCTCATATGTCTAGTGTCAGCTGGACAGTCAACTAGGCAATGCTTGGTCAGACCTACTGATACATCTGGCAGCTGGCTGACAGCTGATCTAAGCTAGCCTCATATCTACTCCTTATCCTTCTCAACCTCAGGAGGTTACCCTGATACGCTTTTGTAGTATTAGTGAAACCACAAGAAAGGAAGCCGCACTGAACAAATCCATTCCAAACTTCTGCTTGTATTCTTTCTATTAATATTGCACCTGCCCAATCAAGCCCCATGCTAAACCAGTGCCAAGATGGAGGGTGGTGGGTATAGCAGGTAACCCTACCTAGAGTGGCAAAACTCTGCAAAGTTACATATCACAGAGGATAGGAGAGGAGGGTGAATAATTCAGACAATCATTGCAAATCAATTCACTAATCATATTACTCAATTTGAATGTGCATCTTTTCCTCACAGGGTTCTAAGTCATTTAAAGAGGTTAAGAAGGTGCTTGAGTTTGCCCACTAACAAATCAAAGCTGGGAAATAAACCCAGACAGTGTAGCTATAGCATCTACATTAGCCATTATCTTGCTGTGAGTACTAATACAGACAGAAATAGCTCCTGCCAAAGAACAAAGGCAAGCTGGAAAAGGTGAACCAACTTTCAGAAATAAAGGCGCTGCACCACTGCTCAGGTCCAGATAGGTGGGTATGGGAACAAAAAAACATAAAATGTGGTATGATCCAGATAAATGTAGGAACAAGAAATTAATGAAGCAGAATTATGAAAATCTTCTGTTAGACTCTAAGATGTTAAAATATGAGCAATGTGGGGAAGCCCCAGAATTTACCTGTATTGGCTCTAATTACATAGAGTGGTTCCAATTCATCTAAAGGTACAGATTCATGTTGGACAATAGGCAGTAACAAAATTTGCAAACATGAAGACATTACAAAAGAGTTTAGAAAGTTATCTAGAATATTGCCAAGGACCCTAGGTGGCTCAGTCAGATGAGCGTCCAGCTCTTGATTTCAGCTCAGGTCACAATCTCACGGTTTGTGGGTTCGAGCCCTGTGTAGGGGTTTGTTTGGGATTCTCTGTCTCCCTCTCTTTCTGCCCCTCTCCCACCAAAATTCTCTCTTAAAATAAATAAATAAGAAAAAATAAGAACATCCTACTAAAGAATGAATGGGTCAACCAGGCAATTAGAGAAGAAATTAAAAAATATATGGAAACAAATGAAAATGAAAATACAACAATCCAAATGCTTTGGGATGCAGCAAAGGCAGTCCTGAGAGGAAAATACACTGCAATCCAGGCCTATCTCAAGAAACAAGAAAAATCCCAAATACAAAATCTAACAGCACACCTAAAGGAAATAGAAGCAGAACAGTAAAGACAGCCTAAACCCAGCAGAAGAAGAGAAATAATAAAGATCAGAGCAGAAATAAACAATATAGAATATTTAAAAAATGGTTTTTTGAAGAAATAAACAAAATTGATAAACCTCTAGCTAGGCTTCTCAAAAAAAAAGGAGATGACCCAAATAGATAAAATCATGAATGAAAATGGAATTATTGCAACCAATCCCTCAGAAATACAAGCAATTATCAGGGAATACTATGAAAAATTATATGCCAACAAACTGGACAACCTGGAAGAAATGGACAAATTCCTAAGCACCCACACACTTCCAAAACTCAAACAGGAAGAAATAGAAAACTTGAACAGACCCATAACCAGCAAAGAAATTGAATCAGTTATCAAAAATCTCCCAAAAAGTAAGAGTCCAGGACCAGATGGCTTCCCTGGGGAATTCTACCAGACATTTAAAGCAGAGACAATACCTATCCTTCTCAAGCTGTTCCAAAAAACAGAAACGGAAGGAAAACTTCCAGACTCATTCTATGAAGCCAGTATTACTTTGATTCCCAAACCAGTTATTTATTTATTTATTTATTTATTTATTTATTCATTCATTCATTCATTCATTCATTTATTTATTTATTTGGCCAAGCATTCTGCCAATCATTGCAAATCATTGCACCTATAGTTCCTGGCTCACTTCTTCATCATTCTTCTCCTGCTTCCCTCTTTGACACTCTTCAGCACTGTGTCATGTTCACCTCTCCTCTCCTTGGTTTCCTTTCTTATCCTGCTCTCATCTATTAGTATTAAGCAAGCAAGCAAAGTGAAGTAATGGGTGTGCCCTAGTACTTATTTATGTGCCCTTTTTATCTCTAGCAAATACTTTGCATTTCAGAAGCTCTTCTCATTGGCTGCCACACATTTCAACAAGTTCTTCTCTCTCATTTTATCATTAGACTGGAGGAATAGTTTAAGATTCCTTAGTTAACTGCTAATGTCAAAATGAAGCAAGGAAACTCAGAAGCCCAGCTGAACATGAGGAAGCCATAGCTTACAGAGCAAATTATTGCTTTAGCCCATTGAAAATTGTTATTTAAATGCTCTTTCCCAATTCCACTATAGTGAATTGGGAAAACTGTCTGTTTGTGGGCCAATATGTAAAAGGGAAAACAAAACCCTCTTCCTACCACACTAGGTCAGGTGTGGTGGCAAGTGGGAATGAGGCAGGAGAGAATATGAATGAAGGAATAGTACCACTAACAATTAAAAAATATATGCTAGCATTTTGGAGACACACAAAGATGTCTAAATTTCCTTTCATCATCAGAAATGCACACTTCTGCAAATATAACAGGACACAATTTTCTTCAAGTTCTCATTAATGTTTGACTTTTAACAGGATGCCAGGTACAGACCGCATGATACAATCATCTTTATTGATACAACATACACAATCATCTTTAACGATATAATAAAATTTAAAACCCAGTAGAATGCCTACATGATCACTCAGTCTCCATATGAAAGCTCTTCTATAACAAATTCTATACTCTATGCAATAGCGTGTATTTGCATTTCACAGTCAATGTTCTACACAGGTAGAACAAAAAATAACATCAGCAATCAGAAAAACAGTAAATGTGTTGCCAAACAGTAAACTTTTCTAGACAGAAATAACCTTCATTAACAAATAATCCCTGAACCTACAAGGCTAGTAAAGAAGAAAGTTCTTGGTGTGAGGATGGGCAGCTGGCCCTCACATCCCACCTCTTTCTCCCTGGAATCACTTTCTCTTTTTCTTAATTCCAGTGCCACTGCCATCTTGGCCTGCAATAGAGAATACTGCTGCTCCCTATTTAATGCTGTAGCCAAAACACAACTGAAATCACACTGGAACAGTTAAATAAAAATTTTACAAAAGTTGAGGATTACAAAAGGGAAATCCACTCAGAAAGTAACATCAAACTAGATATATATATATATATATATATATATATATATATATATATAACGGCTATAATATTTTGAAAATAATGTAATCATGTATTAATTCCCTATGGCTCTCCTGGCATTAAATCAAGGGCTTTCATTGTTTTAGGGGAAGAGTCCAAAATACCCAGAAAAAAGGAATTGCTTATAGTTGAGTGTTAACATTTGTTAAGTTCATATTTAGAAGTAATCTTGAAAGTTGGGTTTCCTTGAGCAGGAGTGTACAAACATACACACATACCCACACTTGTACACACACACACACACACACACACACACCTTAATTTCCAAAAGATTTTCTCCAAATAATCAGAAAGCAAAATTTGGAAGGTTTTCTATATAGCAGATAATCAAGCAGAACAGCCAAGCTTTGTGTTAAGGAAAATTCCCACTCAGACTAAGCCTGCCTTTGAGGAAAACAAAGAAAAGAGAGAGGAATACAGAGTAAAAAAAATTCAGAGGCTTCCTGCACCCTTCTCTACCACTGGGGCCAAACCTGCCCTTGCAGAGAAGGTCCTTAGGTGAAGGGAGGTGGCTGAAAATGCAGATGAGCTATGGGATCTCTTAGAGCAAGAGGTATCTTTGTTTCTCCTGCTGTGAAAGCCTATCAGAGAAAACCATTGTTTCATGGTACGGCTTCCAACTTGACTTCTCTACAGTGTTGAAATGGATGAGGGAAATGCCTGTAATGCCCCTCTATTCCTAATGGTGGGTACAGGATGCAGAAGTTTCCATACCCTTGAAAAAGAGGAAAAATCACTGAGGATGCTAACTGGCACACTGCCTGTGGGAGCAGTGGGTAGTACTTTTTTGAAAAATAAAGTAGCCCTACAGCAGATGACCACGGCAAATGCTCAGAGATTAAATAGCACCCCTGACCATGCTTCAGAGGGTCAGCCACATTAGGAGGACAAGAGAGGAGGCTCCGTAAGCACAAAAGAAGTAATGACCTTGATAATGCCTAGAAAATACTCTGGGTACCCCAGCCAAAAACACTGAGCAGAGGAATCAGCCTGCTGCCTCACTGGCCTGAGAATACCCAAGCTTCCTATCTGGAGAAGCAGAAGAAGAAGAATGCTTTTGATAGGATGGGAGCAAACTTTATAAAATGTTTGAACTTTGAATCAAGTGAATATTCACCAAAAAGAGGTTGTTGTAAAATAGAAGATATTGGAAATAACATTAAGGCAATTTAAACTTCTTCATCTTCATCTTGTAAAAAAAAAAAAAAACAAGGAGAAGAAGAAGATATTTGGTGGCCTTTGGTTGGTAGATGCAAGGTGTTTGCCGCCTCCACTATTAGCAGGAATAAAGGCTGAAGAGAAGTTGAGAACAGATAAAGGAAACAAACTCCATTTTGTACACCCCTACTTGTGACTGTTAAATCTCGACCCTGTGACACAGTGAACATAGTTTAACATAGTTTACACACTGTGTTAGAAAATGTGGTAATCTCCTCAGAGCATGACAAGCAGCACTTACTGCCCCGGCCTCCTATTGACCACTGTCCCATACACCTTATAGCACAATGGTTAAGAGCATTGGTTTCAGAGTCTGGTAGACTTGGGTCCAAACTCTGGCTATACCACTTACCAGCTGTTTGATTCCAACTGACCTTAACTCACCCAACCATCAGAGTCTTTATCTTTGAAATGAAGAAATTAATTAGGTGTGTTTTACCAGAATTGTGAGGAATCAGTGAAATCATATATGTAAAGAGTTTAATAGAATGTGCAACATGCAGTAGGAGCTCATTGTGCACACACACATTTCCCACAAAAGAATGTGCTAAAATGTTACCAAATTGTGCAATATTTATGTAGTCTTGTACTAATGGCTCTAATAGTTTCATGTTCTCTAGAAGGTGCTCTTCTTTCAGTCTGGCAATTCATCAGATACAGTAGTTTCCCCTTATGGAGGGAGGGAGGGAGGGAAGGAAGGAAGGAAGGAAGGAAGGAAGGAAGGAAGGATGGAAAAAAGAAAGAAGGAAAGAAGGAAGGGTTAAAACCCTTGAGAAAAAGTGAAGCCCAAATTCAGTAGTTTAAATCAAGTATTTTATATGGACATAAAGATTTTCCTGGATTATCTGGGTAATTCCAGAGTCACTTTTCTTCAGAGATCTAGTTTCAGAGGGGAAAATTATGGATAGAAAATTCTGACGGGCATTAATTCATTTTTATATTAAAGAAAGACAGAAAATCCACTGGATGTTTCTAGAGACGAAGTGAAGTTCTCCATTTTCCTTTGGTAACTATAATTACGGATAGCTACTGAGGAAACATTTGTTTTTCTCATGAGCAAAGTTTGTACCTATGTAACTGGCTAAGTTTCCTCTGTGCATAAAAGTGCTTTAAAAATGGAATACCTATAAATTCATTTTATGCTTTAATTTCTGAGACAAGGTAATTTCAAAAAATAATTCTATTAAATGTAAGTACTAAGATGTTATTAGTTAATATTTCTATATTCCCCTAAGTGGCTTTTAATCCTTATTATCATTTTTATTACCAATAAAAATTAAATGTACACATTAAATATCTAACATATAATTATGATTTAAATAAGCTACAAAATGTTTATTATCAGATTCTAAGTTTAACTAAAAATCAAGATATTTTGAATAAACACAGACCCAAGAACAATATTTGTTTCCTATTAAAGTGTGCAATTTATAGCAACTAATTTAAAATATCTTTCAGGAAAAAGACCAAATCTCATACATCTTCTTTAGTAAAATTGTAATAAGCCCCAGAGCAGGAAAAAGATGTGGGAAGAGAGAGAAAACGGAGATATGTGGGCAATCTGGTGGTGGCTGAAGCCTCCTGGTCAAGCCTGATGATGCCAATACTCTTGTCAGTGAGCCTCCTCAGGAGATAATCTACCAGGCCCCTTAAGCCTCCACTGGGGTCTGCTGTTGCCACCACCACTGTTGGGAAGGGGCAGGACATCCACCCCCTTTTACACTTTGTTGGGAGATAAGCATTTCCATTACTTCTCCATAGCACAGCTCAAATCAGTCTGTAAGCTCTCACAAGTCTTCACAGAGGGTATGGAGATAACCAAGAACGAAATCCAGAGATTAATGTGTAATTGCTTCCTGACATGGCTCCCCTGGTGCCCACAAATCTTTCCAGAATCTCCTTCAGGATTTCTCACTGTATGCATGTGGCAGGGGCACCTTGTGTGTCTATGCTATGAAATCCATGCCCAAGTTTCACAGTTCCAGAATGAGGAAACTGCCTACCAATCCGGTTTGCCTTCTCAGTAAAATCTCTGCACCCTTTTGCAAAGATAGTCGCCCTAGTCCAGTAGTCTTTTCTCCTAGAGTGTAAGAACCTTTTATCTAAAACACATATGTACTCAGGGCAGGGCCACAAAGGATGGTATTTCACAGGTAAAGCAGCCTTAAGAATATGGGTGACATTTCTTCCTGGAATTCCAGGGAAAATGCACAAGGAACTGGGCAGGGAGAAGTCTCTCTGGGAATGCTCTTCACTGACTCTCCATTGGCCCTTGTTTTGGGACCAGGATGTGGGAAGTGGCATACTCTGCCAACCCTGGTTTAGGTGGCACAGGTACAGCTAATTCTCCTCCCTTCCCTTCCTCTATCATCTAGTTCATGTATCTTCATCCCCTTTCCAGGGACCCATCCACCTCAACTTATTTAAGGGTCACTGTGACTTATTTCTTTAGCCCCCATGGAGTTTCCCAAACCTTCCAAGGAAACAGCTCTTTTCCTATATCCAAGACAAAATGGCAGATGTTATCTTTTATGAATATTTAAGAAGAACCTGAGGAACTCTTTATCTTTAGGTGTTGAGCACCCACCTCCAGACTAGGATAAATGTTGAGGGTCTACCCTGCGTAATGCTGAGCTATAACCGCTGGCTAAAGTTCTGCTGGGAGTTTTTGTGGACCTTCTTACTCTTACTATCAAGCATGGTCTCCTCCCTCCTTCTCTTTAGATGTAGGACACCAGGAAGATGGCTTTGATGTTCCTGCAGATCAGCTCATCCTGACACACTCCCTGGAGGTGAGCCCCAGTCTGGGGCCACTTGCAGGTGCCTGGAGTAAAGCCTACTTATAGCACATTGGAATTGCAGGAGTAGGAACCACAAATTAAAAATAGTTTTCATTAATTTTCATACTAGAAGGAAATAAGGAAATTAATTACTTCAAGTATAGATTTTATGATAGAGGATATTTTACTCATCTCTTCATTCATTCTGTAAATATTGTGTTCCAGGCCCTGAGCCAGGCATGGGGGACAATTATGAGCAACAGCAGGTGACCCAGTCCTCACATGGCTAGAGTCAGTAGAGAGTGGAGGAAAGATAAACATTAATTAAGTAATCACACAAATAAATAGAAAATTATAAGTTATTACCAGTGCTGTGATAGAAGGTTAAAAGGTGGTAAGAGATGATGTAATAGTCATTCCTGACCTGATTTGGGCATTCAGAGAAAGGTCCTATAAGGAAATCATGCTTGAACTGAGATATAAAGGTTGGATATGAGAAGAAGAGAAAAGAAAGAGAAGAGAGAACATAAAAGCCATATACTGCTTGCAGAAAATCATTTCTAAGTCTGGGTCTGGAGACACATTTTATTACTACATATATATGTGTTTTATGAAGGAAATTATTACTGTGTGTGTACATAAAAATATATTTGCACATGGTATTCAAGCATAAATACCTTGCTTTCAAAATCATCTGTAATGATCTCTTTGAATAGCTTAAAAGAGTAAATCAGAACCAGCATGTCTTGTTAGGGTGAAGGCACTTGAAGTAAATGTTTGGGTTGGAAAGAACTCAGTATCTGGCTTCTGAATGCTCAGGTGCTGGCATTGGCTTTTCTTGAATTAAATGGCCTTAAGCAAGTCACTTAGTCCTTGTGAGTCTCATTTCTCACATCTGAAAATTGAGAATGTTATAATAAACTATCTTGAATGTTATTTCAAATTACAAAATTCCATACTTCTATAATTATTTCCTGCAGTATCTGGACACCTAAAAGTAAGATAAAATAACTACCCAAAGACTTCTGCAGTGTGAATGTCTGTGTAAAATGGCTAGGGAAAAATTAGTTCAATGCTACTTCGGGTAAAGAATAGCTTATACTTTAAATGAGGTACCTTACAAAAGTAGAATAGGAATAAATTCTTTCACTAGGCTTTTTGTTAAGAATTATCCATTTTGGGAAAATAGAATTCATTTTGAAAGTCTGGCAGAAATATATGCTGATGAAATCAAAGATGTAAAGGAACTAGAAACATCTTGCAGTGTTACAACTCATTAAAATGCTTACTAGAGCATAGAGTACAGCATCTGAGAAGCAAGTAGGGCTCTGAACATTGTTTTCTTAATTAAAATTCCCTATTTAATCCACTTGAAATATGTAGTTAAAAAAAAAGAAAAAAAAATTCAAAGCAGAATCATCACTAGGAAATACTACTCCAAGTCCTGGCTATTTGTTTTGCAACTTGTAGGGTAGTTCAAGTTGCATAATCATGATGTAGTTAAAAATATAATGAGGAATTGGCACTGGTAGTTTTATAGGGTTTGAAGATTGGTTTTCATGCACCATGCTTTTTTGTTATTTAAACTTTGTTACTGTCATCATTTTTCTAGCTGTTGAGTTTAACCTTTGCACACCACAGACTGCAGGACCATAGAGCGTGCTCACAAACAAATGAAAAACGTTACTGGGCCCAGTGATCCATAGGACATGTCATTCCACAGAGAAGTTTGCATGAAATGAAGCTTTTTTATTTGTTTAATATGTCTTTAAGCCAAGCATAAACTGCCCAATTTATATACTACTGTCTATGATTTTAGTTATATGACTCCTAATAAAAAAAATCATTTAAAGACTAAGTCCACACACAGATAAAGTAGATAATTAAATTATTTGAATAACCATAGAATCTGAGAACTTGACCCAATCTCAAGATCTTCTAGATTAATGTTTCTCAAATGTGCCTCAAAATAAGAATCACCTGGAATCCTATTAAAAACCTTAAAAAATTAAAAAGTAGGAAATGATTATTGGGCCCCAACCCTGCACAACTGAATTCCCAGTGGGAAAAGCCTTGACTAAGTAGTTACAAGTGTTCTTAGCTGATACCTGAGAAAGGCTGACCTAGTCCAACTTTCTACCTGAAATCTAAATCCTAGCCTTGTGTGGTTCCTAGTATTTTTGTACATGAGAATCACCTGGCGAGTTTTCTTCACTATGGAGTCCAGTACTCCTACAGATGTATCTCCAGAATGGGGCCTTGTAACCTGTATTTTTTGTTTGTTCTTGTTTTGGAGCCATTGTTTACTTGTTTATCAATGTTCCCAGATGATGCTGATGCCTGATTGGTTCAAGAACAGCTGCCAGCTTCACTTCATCTGACAGGGTTTACCTTATGTCTGCTTGAATACTTCTAAGTTGAGAGCCCAAACCTTTCTACCTAAAATAGTTACAAGCAGTTTGTCTTCTCTACCTAGGAAAACTCATAATTTTTCCACCTGCTTTTACACACAAACACACCCAATCTATGAAAAGAAGTAAATCATTTGATTCCTATTATCAATGTATTGACAGTGAGTTAGAGGTAAGTTTTTGTACTGTCGTGACACCCTCCCCAGGGCAAAATGGGAGGGATGGAGAAGAGAGGAGGGAAATTTAATCAAAATCTGTTATTTAACAGCATGCACACAAAACAATAAGTTTACCAGCTAAATTGTTAATGCTAACTGATACATCCATCAGAAATATGGCAATATACATTTTGAATATAGTTAATGAGCACCTTTATGATTCTAAATTGATGTTCTGAGTCTCCTTAATATTATGGGAAGCCATGAGAAATACACCATACCAAATTTTTACATTTTTTTCCAAAAACACACATATTGAGAGCTTACTACATACAGGCACTGTTATTAACATCAGGGATACAGCAGGAAATAAGACCATTCAAGGAGCCTACCCCTCTGTAACCTCTATTTGGTAAGGGCTTGACAGGGAATAATCTATAATGAAACAAATACATATAATAAAATATCTGGCAAAGATAAGGCTATGAAAAAAATAAATCAGGATAAGCAGATAGACAGTGACAGAAAGACTTTTATGGAATACAGCATTCAGCATATCACCATTAGCTGGCATTCATTAGTATGATTTATGGATGTGCATCTTCTTCCTTCATATATGATTATAATGATGCTAGCAATGTTACTTTCCATATTTATAGCTATAGCTTTAAAAAAAAAAAAAAAAGAAAAGAAAAGAAGATAAAACTTCAAACTGCTCCAGAGAGCTTAGCTGGTCAAGCCCTACCTTCTGACTACAGACACCAACGCAGGGCCTGTCACTGTTTGTTGATTTTCCTAGCTTCACAGCCTGCTCAATACCTTGAATCAAAATGAGCCACCTCTGTCACACTGCCATGTGCCATATCTGCCCACAGACAGTACCCCTCATTCATCACCAACAGCAGCTCCCTTGATGTCACGTCAGCATTTCCTATGGGCTTCTCAGTGAATGTGTACATGGAGCTTTCTTCACGAGACTTGCTGTAGAGCAGCTGCTCCAGGTCCTGCTGCCATCCATCCTCAGCCAGGGCGCAGCCAAGCAGAGAGGCACACACAGCTTCATCGTTTGCAAACTGGCTGCTTTCCAAGGCAGCTGGGAAAGGCTAGTGCGACACTGTGTTGCTGTGTATTTATATAGTGATTATCACCCCTGTGGCATGGCTACAGGCTGATCAAACAGTATGTTCAAGCTAAACTGGGATAAATTCACTTCCTCTCTCAACCTCCTTTGAAGAGAGAAGCAGGAAAAAGTGAACCACAGATAGGTATTCGAAAAGACTGGGTTATAAAAACAAAGAACTGGCAAGCATAAAATGTCTTGTATAGCATTACTGTAGGTGCTCACAAAAATAGTGGTGCTCAGAGACCTGCCAAATGTGCTCCATATTTGCACCAAATGGATGAGTAAAAGCTGATTCCTGCCCCTGGAGCTCATAGTCTCTTTGAATGTGGATGGGACCTGTGACTTGCTTCCAACCAAAGGTGAAAGGATTTCAAATGTAATTAATGTTGATTTGGAGTTATTATCAAAAGAGACATAATTGTATATGGATCTGGCTTACTCACGTGAAAGCCTTTACAGGAGAGACAGGAGCCTCCCTGAGGGAGGGACTCTACTGTGGGCCTGATGAAGTAAGTGGTCATGTTGAAAAGTGCACATTATGAAGAACTATAGGTAGCCTCCAGGAACTACACATGTCCTCCAGGAACTACACATGTCCTCCACGACCTGAGGGTAACCAAAAGCCAGCAAAAATCCAGGGCCTTTGGTCATATCGACATAGAGAACTTAACTCTGCCAACAATCTGAATGATGTTAGAAGTATATTCTTCCAGTGAGTCTCCAAATGAGAATATAGTCCAAACAATACCTGAATTTCAACCTTGTGAGACTCTTAGGAAGGGATCGAGCTAAGCCATGCTTAGACTTCTGACCCATAAAGATTATAAGATAATGTTATTTAAACTACTAAATTTATAGTAATTGGTTCAAGAGGAATAAAAAACAAATACAATGACTTTGAGGTAGCCAATGGTTTCTTAAATAGGATGCAAAAAAGCGCTAACCATAAAGAAAAAGACTGATAAGTTAAACTCCATTAAAAATAAGAACTTCTGCTCACAAAAATCACGGTTAAGAGGGTAAAAAAGGGGGGCACCTGGGTGGCTCAGTCAGTCAGTTAAGCATCCAACTTTGGCTCAGGTAATGATCTCATGGCTCGTGAGTTTGAGCCCCATATCAAGTCAGGCTCTGTGCTGACAGGTGGGAGCCTGGAGCCTGCAGCCTGCTTCAGATTCTGTGTCTCTCCCTCTCTCTCTCTGCCCCTCCCCCCGCTCATGCTCTGTCTCTCTCAAAAATAAATAAGAATTTTTTTAAATTTTAGGAAAAAAAACAGTAAAAAAGGTACCTTGTAAAGGGTGAGATATATTTGCAACCATATATCCAAAGAAAAAAAATTCAATATAGTTACTATAAAAACTTCCTATTAATTAATAAGTAATATATAGACAACCTGATTTTGTAATGGAAAAAAATGTGCACAGGCACTTCACAGAAAGTATACCAAATGTCTATAAACACATGAGTAGGTGTTTAAAATCATTCTTTCTGGAAAATGAATATTGAAACCATAGTAAAAAATGTCTACAATCTACTAGAATAGCAAACAATTTAAAATTAAAAAAAAACAAACAAACCTAAACCAAACAGTATCAGAATATGATACATCTAGAACTCTCACGGACTCTTCTGGGGGTGTGTAAATTGACACAACTACTTCTGAAATTGGTTTGAGATTATCTCTCAAAGCTGAAGATATATACTCTATGATCTTCCGATTCTACTTTAGGGTACATAACAAAAATGTGTACATTTGTACTAGAATATGCAGATCCTTGAATATTAATATTTGACAATACTTGGTCAAACCTTATAGATAATTCAAATGTTCATTAACAATTGTGATATATTCATATAGTTATCGTGAGATACTATATAACAATTAAAATGAACAAAAGATTGCTACATGTACAACATAGATGAGTATCATAAACAAGAAGTTGAATTAAAGAATCCAAACAAAACAATAATACCATATGAATCCACTTATAATCAAAACAATCAAAGCAATGGTTATAAAAATTAAAATGCTAGTTACTTTGGGGTAATGAGTAGAGGCCTGGTAGAAGGAGAGCTTCCAGATACTACTAAATGTTCTATTTCTTGATCTAGGTGATAGTTATACAGGTGAGGTTTGTTTTGTGAAAATTCATAGAACATACATTTAAGATTTGTACACTATCCTACATGTATGCTACCCTACAATAAAAATTAACAAAAACAACAAAAGTAAATAGATTAGTCAGAATGATGAGTATCAGAAGAGGAATGAAGGACTAGAGTTATCTTAGTGTGATTTTAGTACTTGCAGAGCCCAAAGAAATAGAAGAAAAGAGGTAGTGAAAGTATGTAAAATAGCTAAAAAATCCAAACAAATTAAGCAGGGCAGGTTCAAAACTGGAAGAATGGATATTCACTCAGAAAGAACTCTGGTGATATTCCCTAAAAATGTCTTTCTGGAAAGTCTGCTGGTGATAACACATGAAAGCAGAAGACAATGATAAGTACAAAGACATGGAGCAGACCCTGTTCTTTGGGGAAAATATTATTTCCCTAACAATGGATTACAATGTTCAAAAGAATTTGAAATCAGTGCTGTATTATCAACTTGATTGTATTGATTACTTGATTGTATTGACTAGGCAATGGGATAAAAACTTGAGATATGAAAAGAATGTGTTACCCCACTCCTATCCTGGCTCTTTTGCTGCATAATAAACTACTTCAAAAATAGAAGCTCAGGGTTCCCAGGGTTCCCTGAAGTGAGCTTTCCAAGAGGTCCAGCAGAAGCTGCAAGACTTCCTATGACCTAGCCTTCAAAAGTCTGCAAGTATCACTATCAAGCCTTCATTCTGTTAAACAAATAAATTGGACCAGTCCAGATTCAAGAGGAGGATGGTGAAACAGGGTATTACATGATGAGGAAATAGCATGTATATACAGGGAAGAAAGAAGTGATGCCAGCCATCTAAGAGATATGCTACCATACCACACCATTTCCTTGTTATGCTAAGACATTCTTCATACTAAATTAGTTGTTTATACTGCTTCAGGAAAGGAATTACAAAGTACACAAAGAATAGGAGTCAAATTTTACCTTTAGTGTGAAGATGGATACCAACAACTGAGGATCAGCCTCTGGAAGGTGGCAATAGATGTCAGCAAGGACAACGGAAAAATAGATGCCCTGCCCCTCTGGTGTTGGACACTGGAGAAAGCTTCCCAGAATACATATGTATTGTCAGGGAGAATGGAAGGGAGAAAATCCTGAGTGAATTAAGAAATTATTGAACTGATTACATTTCCCATAAAGTGACAATGTTTACATCTGTACATTTGTGCCACTAGGCTGAATGGAATGGGACAGAGATTAATTTCAGTTGTCGGAAAATGAAATCATATTTTTGAGCTCCTAAATCTGTGGGCAATTAAATTAATACCTAGACAATTGCTTTAAGCTTTTTTTCCTATTGGTTTGATCATCTTAATTATTCATATACTACAACTCAGGAATAGCTAACTCTGATGAGTAATTTTCCTTTCTAACCCTTTCATTTTCCTGAAATCTTGATATTCTTCTTACACTCTCATAGAAAAGAATAAATTGCCTTATTATTTGCTTAAATGCCATAGTCTTGATGACTTTTAAAATCCAATTTATCTTAGACATAAAATATTTACTATTTTAAACACTTAGTTAATTTCTATTGACTTCTTAATATTATACTCCTGAGACTGTCTAGTCCATTACTCCTGGAGAAGCCCCCAACATAATACCTTCTCAGGTTATTATTTGCTTTGGGGGAAGCTTTTGTCCTTGAGCAGAGTTGTAATATTTCATCAAAGACAGTTGAGCAAATATCTATTGAGATAAGTCACCAAATAGAACTAAAGCAAGAAAAATACTTTTAAAGTGCAGATAGAACTTCAGAGAGTAGAATTTCAAGGTATGAAGATAAACTTGTAATTTCAGTTTATTCACCGTCAACATACAAAATTCTTGTAGACTCATCAAACACACCTACAACCAAGGTAGACACAAACACAGTGTAGTCTTTCCACAAAGAAATTCTGATTCATCTTTTTATTTTTAGCTCTCTTATTGACCTATACCATTTGTACTACACCCAAAATTCTTGAACCTTCCAGTCACAAAGAAGATTCTACTCATGCTCAAGTGATCTCCCCTTACACTCTTGCTCCCCTTCAGTTTATACTCAAACAAGAGCCAGAGTGATTCATTTAGACATGTCAAATCATGTCAATCCTCTAATAGAATAAATAACACACTAAGAATAAATTCCCTTACAGCCATTTACAACAGCAGGCAACATTCCAATAGGTCTGAACCTCCATCACCTTTCTGCTCTCTTCTCTCTGTACTTCATTCACTTCACTTCAACATCACATTCATCCCCTTGATGTTCCTGCATTGAATCAGGCACATGCTTCTCTGCCTGTGACAATATTACCCCAGATTTTCAAAATTGTTGACTCCTTTACCTTTCTCAAATCTTTGTTCAAATGCTCTTTTCTTAATGAGAATTTCCCTTTAAAACTTTACCTGTCAGATGAATTATTTTTTTCCATAGCACTTATCACCTCCTAACATATTAGATAATTATCTATTTATTTTTATTTTCTATCCCCACCCATCAAAATGTAAACTCTGTGAGGAAATTATTCTATTTTTTTCACTGATGTACCACTAACCCCTAGAATACTACTTGGCACATAGTATGAAATCAGTAAACATTTGTTGAATGAATAAATGATGACATAGATTATAAGTACTACTACCAAAAAAATGGTAGGCATAAGTTATGCTGCCTTATTTTGATAAGTTTCATTTCAACTACTAACATCCAGAACTTCTGCTATCAATAATAGCAGAGCAAGTCCTCTGTCCATCTTACCCCCAATACTTTTATTACTACCATCATCAACAAGACCTAGTCTTAGGTCATGACCTCTACCTTAGACTACTATGAAAATGACATCTCTCTGTGCATGTGTAAAATGATAATAATTACTGATACTATTGCCTAGGATTTATTTTAAGATAAACATCAAGAAGCTTTATGTTTGTGAGGGGGGAAAAAAACCGGGTTAAATTTCTTTAATGACTGTAATGAGTGGAAGGGAATGATAGTCTGAGATCAGGAGTAGAGAAAATAAGCAATACAATATAAAGAGAGTTGCAGAACTCAAATCTTCTTTGTGCCATAAACATCCTGACCCAAATATAAGGCACATTTCTCCAGTTAAGGAGAAAGATCTAACAAAGAAAAATGAAGAAACTCTTACGACACTAAAACCAATGGCTACATGCAGCTGTAAAACACTGAAATCAATACAAATAACAACTAAGAATTAAACAAAGTCTCAGAGTATAGGCTTAAAAAGCAGGTAACTCAAGAAATAACATTACTAGCCAATGACCCAGAGCATTACATGGGGATAATGCCAGATTTCTTAAAGCTCATATATGACAGCATTCTTCAAACATCAAGACTTTTTGAGGAAAAATTGTTTGATGAATACAATCAGACTGCCAAGGTCTAACAGTCTGTTCTTTGTATCTGGATGAGCTAAGGGGGAAAAAAAACTGGCTACATAAGGATAAAACAAGATATGTTTAGTGTTCTATTTAGCACAACTCAACACATCTACTCATTTCCATCCAGATTTTCAGGAAACCAAGTACAAAAGTGTTTTTATAATTTTTTTAAAGCTTACTTATTTATTTTGGAGAAAGACAGTGACAGTGTGAGCAGGGCAAGGGCAGAGAGAGAGGGGGAGAGGGAACCCCAAGTAGGCTCTGGACTGTCATCACAGAGCCCAACATGGGGCTCGATTGCACAAAACCATGAGATCATGACCTGAGCTGAAACTAAGAGTCAAATCCTTAACTGACTGAGCCACCCAGGCACTGCAGAAAAGTGTTTTTAAAAGGAGTTCTTCATACTCTTTCAAGAGAGAATACAGAAACAGAGGGCAAACCATACAGGTGAAAGTGCCAGAAATACACAGTCTCCTAGCATTTTTTTTAACTGACCTAACACGTTCTAAGATTAATGCAGAAATGATTTATCTTGCATAAAAGATAAGGGAACATAAAATAAAAGGCAATAAGTTCTTCCATACCCTTTCCTGCTTCTATGTCTAGATCAGCTAGCTGGTAATGTTCATTGTATCAAGGTCATAAAAAGGAGGCAAGAGTTTCAAAGAAGGCTATATTAGTCCCTATATAATCTGGTATTGAGGCTAAAAAATAGTGGAAGAAATCTTCAAGGTCAAGAAGCCCATAAGAAAGAGCCTCTCTGGATCAAAAATTTAAATTAGCAAAACCCCTAGTTTCTCTATGGTCTCAGTAATCAGGCAGTAAGTACGGCAAGAGCTTCCTGGGGGAAAGGAAAGGAAAAGACAGGAAAGGAGAGGAGAGGAGAGGAGAGGAGAGGAGAGGAGAGGAGAGGAGAGGAGAGGAGAGGAGAGGAAGAGAAAGAAAGAAAGAAAGAAAGAAAGAAAGAAAGAAAGAAAGAAAGAGGGAGGGAGGGAGGGAGGGAGGGAGGAAGGAAGGAGAAGAGGGAGAGGAAGGGAGAAAAAGGGGAAGGAGGGGAGAGGGAAGGGACAAAAGGGGGGAAGGAGGGGAGAGGGAAGGGAGAGAAGGAGAGAGAAAAGAAGGAAGGAAGAGAGAAAAAGAGAAAGAAAGAAAAAGAAAAGTGGGGGGCAGTGGGAGGAGGATTTGTTCCTAAGTCCTGCCGTTCTCATGGCCACCATAATGACTAAAATTTAAAAGACTGTCAACACTAAATGTTGGCAAGGATATAGAGTGACTAGAAATCTCACATATTGTTGATAGAAACGTAAAATGATACAAACACTGTGGGAAAAGGCTTGGCAGCTTATAAAACTAAACAATTTCCTCCTTATCCATGACTTAGCAATTCCACTATAGATATTTACCTAAGAGAAATGAAAGCATATGTTTACAAAAAAACACTTGTACAACAATATTCATGGCATTCTTATTCATAATGATCCAAAACTAGAAAAATCCAGGGTCCATCAATAGAAAAATGAATAAACAATCTTTGATATATCTATACAATGGAATACTACATAAAGTGGCAATGGAATACTACATAAAGTACATCTATACAATGGAATACTACATAAACTGTAAAATACTACATAAAGTGGCAATGAACTACTAATACATGTAACAACACGTAACAACTTAGATCTCAAAAGCATTATGCTAAATGGAAAAGAAGACACAAAAGACTACATATTGTATTCTTCCATTTATATGACATTCTAGAATAGGAAAAAAACATATCTATTGTAGAAAAAAAAACAGAAAAAGTACTTTCCTCTGAGGATACAGGTAAAATTTGACTGGAGAGGGTCATGAAGGAATTTTCTTGGGTAGTGGTGATATTTTATATCTTGATACGAGTTTGGTTTAAACAAGCATAATCATTGGTCGAAATTCAGTGAATGTGCTGGTCATGTTTGTGCATTTTATTAATATAAATTTCATATCAAAAGAAAAATTATAATCCAATAATGAATTCTAGTTAATAATATGTATGCTGAAATATTTAGGGAGAGGTATGCTGATATCTGCAATTTACTTTGAAATGCATCAGAAAGATAAGATGAATTAAAGGAGGGATAATGGGATATAAAATATGATAAAGCACCTATAGAACAATATAAATGATAGTATTTGAGTTGTGTGGTTTTTCACTATAAAATTTTTTCAACTTTGCTATATGTTTGGAAGAAATCATAATAAAAAGTTTTAAAATTTAGCATCTCAGCCCCTACGGTGCTTGATAAAATAAGAAGCCCCTCTGGATTAAAGACCCTTGCAATCAATTGCATCTTCTTGGGATGGATGAGTCTGAAGAAAGACTTCAAGACACTGAAGGACATGGCCAGGACCCCCAGCCCTGATGACTTACGTAAAGTTGGATGAAGTCTTGTCACAGGAACTCTGGCATCCAAATATGACATGGATAGAAATATACTTGCTCCAAAAAAACGATCACATATAAATACTTTTAGACTCACTTGGGATTATTAATTACATAAATTCATGTAATGAATGTTTAGATGTAAGAACTATTTCAGCCTCATTGATATTTTATCTTTCCGTTCTCCTTGTAAAATATACACTGAAATGTATTTCAAAGATCCTTATAAAAGTAATAAAATAATGTAAAAACTATCATAAAACCAATCATATATTTTATAGAAAATAGCGGAATAAAATCACGTTTTGAGAGATGTCAAATCCAAGGAGATTTATGACTGAAGAAAAGACAACTTTCTACCACCTTTAAACTTCTAATCTGTTCAGCTTCTTGTGTTAGTGCAGGATTGGAAAGTCATTTTATTATTGCCAATTTGAAAAGACTCTACTGATCACTGGTCACACTTATAGAAAACTTCAGCATGAATTCTGTAAACTGAAAAATCTTTTTAATAACTGTCTATGCCTCATCTTCTCCATTACATTTTCTCAGATTCCACCGCTCCACTCCTGCTTTAGAACAAAACAAAATACTCAGGTTTCCTGTAACCATACCTTGTGAAACCAGTTGCTATTATGACATACTAAGATCTACTGATTTTGGCCCATGCAGAAATGTAAACAAAAGAAATCTAGAGATCACAAGGCACCACAAGTTAAATATGATCCAGGAATTCAACATGCTTCCAAATAAACAAGTGCTCTCTAAGAATGAACTAACAAAAGTATAATGAGGTCAAAATGTAACATTAACTTAATTCAACTAGTGGAACTCTGTCAAGATAAAGGTCTGATAGGAACTTCAGAGAAATAAAAAACTAGAATATATTTCTGAGAAGGTGCAAAAATAATACTTAAAAGAATGGAATTTAATGGAAAACTGAAAAAAAGTACTAGGCAAGAAAATTGAGAAAATTGGTGACCATCTGCCTTCTACCTTCACTGAAACAGCACAAGATAGAACCATTTATAGAAGGTCAAGGAAGAGAAAACATTCATTCAATGGTCCCTTTTCAATCTTTAGTGAACTTAAGGTTTCTGAAGCAGTATACACCATCAATTACTGTCTGCCTTATGAAGATCCTCATCTCTCTCCTAAAGTGCTACTCTCTATTCTTATCCTACCTTGGCTAGTCATTCTTTTTTATCCACGGTTTTGAAGTCATAAGAGGAAGACAAAAGTTTGGAAATGGACTGGGTTATTCTTCATGTAATTCTTTTTTTTTTTTAACTTTTACTGTTTACTTTTGCTTTTACTTTTAGTGGTTCTGCTTCTGACTACTAGCCAAAGGCAGGTGTTATCTAAGATTGTGTCCTCTGTGATCCCTTTTTCTTTTTATTCTCTTTCTCCTTCTGAATAATCTCACCCACACATGCTGGTGGTGCTTGAAATTATATTCCAGCTTTATTAATCTTTTTCCAAAGCTCCAAACTGAATTTTCCTCTTCTCAGGTGCCTTGCAGGTTTAAATTCATCATATTGAAAACCAACATGATTGCTTTCTCCAAAAAAGATCCTCCATGTTAGCAATTGTGAAATGCCCATTAGCTTTTCCCCCTCCCTCTCTGCCTCCCACATTTGTATTTTTTTGTTTGTTTGTCTACCCTTTCTGCACTGATGCTTCTTGAAAGTAAGGACACGTCTTAGTCATCCCCTTTATCTCAATGTCTACAAGAGTATCTAGTAAATATCAGGTGTACAGAGTAGGAAGGAAGGAGGAAAGGAAGACATGAATAATGAAAGGAAAATGGGAAAGAAGAAAGGGGAAGGCAGAAATGTGTGGAGGAAAGCAATTAATAAATTACTGAGCTATGACCCAAATAGGATAGTTAAAGTTTATAAGAGCTGACAGCTGATGTAATGCTGAGAAAGAGAGCTCTTTTTGCTGGAAAGACACCATGAGAGGTCCTTGGAATAAAAGTTAAGCTCCCCAGGGCCTACATATCAAACAATGAAAGTGTGGAAGGAGTGGGGAATACTTTCCATAATAAAGAGACAGAATTTGAATGCTTCCAAGGCAAAATAAGCGGAAAAGAGTGAAGCATAGAAAGACAGAGAGAGAAAATGAGGCAAATAGGATCATGACAACACACTCATCCTCTTGACTTTCAAATTTCCAATCTTCTAGGAAATTTATTAAAAGCTTAGCATGAGTGGATACTTTCGTTCTTGCAATGCAGTGAAACGATGGATTTTTAAAATCTAGGTTTACATGAAATAAAAAAAAAATGATAAAATTTATGGGCACAAAAGCCAAAGGAAAAGGCAACAAGCAGATCTGGGTTTACCCTCACAGTCACATGTTACGGTGAAAGTACTTAGACTTGCCATAAAGGAATGTGGTAGCTGAAGCGTAACCTCAACCTCTGCCAGAGAATTTGATACAGATGATCAGACAGATGGAAAATTATCCAATCCAAAAGACCAAATCAAAGTTAAAAATCAAGTGTTCAAGATTGCACAAGACATTGCTCTATTCCAAAGTCAGAGACAAGGCTAAATAAATCAGCTTAAAATTCTAATAGGAATCCAAAAACTTCAGCTTTGATCTTGGGCAAGTTCTTCCTACACCCAGACAGAGTAGTGATGTAAACTCTAAAGAGGTTTAAATACATGAAGCTAGCGCACCCTTAAAAATAGGCACTGGCTCACATTGCTTGAACTTAAGGAAATCTGTATATGCTAAGGAACACTCTGGCAGTAGGCCAACAATTAACAATTGACTTCCACAAACTCTTCTTTCCTTCTCTCTCTGTCTCTCTGCCTCTCTCTCTCTCTCTCTCTCTCTCTCTCTCCTTTTTTAACTTTTCAATGGGCTCTGTGTTCATCAACGTATACTTGTGTTCTCATAGCTGAGTAAGATGGGGAGAAGGAGGAGATGGGAATATCTAATGCTTTGAAGTAGAAACATTTGTCTGCCAATATCAGGTTCTAGAAATATAAAATCTCCTAGTGTTAGGCTACTACATCTTTCATACTCATTTTGATGCTATATAGGCTAGTTTATTTCCTTTATATGATTCAGTCTGAGTTTATAACGTGTAATTATATGTGTTGTTTATATAAAAAATGAATGTAACCACTCATTTTGACAGGCTAATGAGGTGCAGGAGTACAAAATGCTAGAAGTACATGATTTTATAGAAAATTGTACTATTGTACTTGTTTTGTAATAAACCAAATTGCAGACCTCCAAAATATGCTGCTGCCTTACAATAAAACCATGCACAGCAATAGCTAAGAAAAAAGACTTCTTACTTTTCAGTGATAGTCACCTCTTCTATTAAAAAAAAAAATGCTCTGGGGCACCTGAGTAGTTCAGTCAGTTGAGCATTAGACTTGATTCCTGCTCAGGTCATGATCCCAGGGTCATGGGATTGAGCCCTGCATGGGGCTCCATGCTAACAGCAGGAAGCCTGCTTGGGATTCTCTCTTTCCCTCTGCTCCTCTCCACTGCTTATGCTGTCTCTCAGATAAGATAAGATAATATAAGATAAGATAAGATAAGATAAGATAAGACAAGATAAAATAGTGTGTTGTTTTTAAAACAGAAAAATAAGTAAACACCCAAGAAATACTCCAAAAACTGATGTTCCTCATCAAAATAAACTAGCAAAGCCTAAAAGTACTTTGAAAATATCAGTCTGGTGAAGGTTATAACAAATTTAGATAGTGCGTACTCTTCACCATCAGCATTTACAGAACATTTTTGCACTTGACTAATTTTCTTGTTATTGGCATTATTCCCAGCTCGTACCTTCTCACTCTAAGATGCTGTCTGCTACATTTATACTTTAAGCTAAATCGTTGCCCAGATACTTTACACTGCATTTTTCAAATGCACATTTCCTTCAAACTACCAATATTCCACCTAAGATACTTTTTACTTTGACCAAAAGACAATCTTTTTGTTCCTTAAATTAACCATTTTTAGAAACTAACTTCTATATTATAGCACCAAAGAAAAACACTAGTGGCATTTTCTACCCTTTTTCTTTCTTCCTTTGAAACTTTCCCTCTAACACCCAGGTGTCATGAACAGTCAATATGTGAAACATCAGTCTCACATATATTCTAAATCAAGAGGCATCAAACTGTTTGGCCACTGTGAAAACGAGAATGAATGGGCTTCCAATTACAGTGACGTCAAATGCAGAAGAGAAGAAACACTTGATTTCACCTCTGAATCTCTGCTTTATAATTGACCTACATTGCATTGTAGAGAATAATCTTCCTCACTGCTTTCTGACATAATTGTCTAAACAAATAAGCTGCCATATTACCTCACCTTTGTGGAACTTGTCTTTCAATTCAATCTGCATGTAATAGAGCAAGGAGAGAATGCTCTAAAGACCAAAAAATGCTATTTATACAAGAGTGCCTCTCACACTCTTTCTGAATCTATTTATTCTTAGTTTGAATAGAATCAAATAAGCCTAAAGGCAGTACAGTATAATTATTAAGAACACAAACTCTGGAGTTAGAGTGTCTAAATTGAATCCTGGCTCTGCTATTTACTAGCTCTATGACCTTGGGCAAGTTACTTAAACTCAGTGTTCTGTTGGATCGCCCATAAGATGAGCAAAATAATAATACCTTGTATAGAGTTGGTATAGGATAAAATATATAAAATACCTAGAACTGTGCCAACCACATAGTTTTTGTTTGATTTCTAAGCCCATAAATGCTATAAACAGCAGGAAAGAAGAGGGACAAGGGCTCCTGTAGGTATTTGCACCTACACCAGTAAGCATAATCAACTAAAATTCTAATTACTAGCAGGGGGAGGAGGTCCCTGTATTGTTTAAAAATAAACATAAGAACCGGGGACATTGAGTATGGGAATAAAAGTCTAGTGAGTATCCAAGGACACATCACTCTATTACATCACAATAAAGTAGTGAAAGTTTATAAAAAGAAACTTGAACCAATCTGTCCAAGGACATCTATTTTAGCTCAGTAAAATAGTTGATGTTTAAAAAGATGATTCTGAGCATCCAAGAAATGATAAAAATAGATCAATAATTCAATTAAAGATGAAATACATTTTGAAAATTTTCTATTTGAAAGAGCCAAATAAAAAACTTTAGTGCCTTAATAGATACATACTTATGTATCCAAAATACTCAGTTATTCAGAAGGATTTAATCTAAGTGGTCTTATGAGAAGATACTGAAAGTAAAAACAAAATATAACATAGCAAACTATTTCATGAGGAAGTGTGGCAAAGACTGTTAATTGTCCCCTACCTTTCATTCTCCAACTTTTCATTTTGGAAATAAAAATGTCCTTGAGTATATGAGGTTATGACTACCTGCTCATCTAGGGACTACATGCCCCTGTCTCCGTTGCAAATCAGTGAGGCCATGGGACATGGTTCGAGCCCCATGTCAGGCTCCATGCTGACAGTGCAGAGCCTGCTTGGGATTCTCTCTCTCTCTCTCTCTCTCTCTCTCTCTCTCTCTCTCTCCCTTTCTTTCTTTCTTTCTTTCTCTCTCTCTCTCTCTTTGTCTCTCTCTCATCTCTCTCTCTTTCTCTTAAATAAACTTTAAAAAAAAAGAGAGAGATGCAGAATTAATTAGATGCAAATTCTGCCCTCAAAGACTTATAATTCAGAAAAGAAAAGTTAAGTACCCAGACAATTATATTACCATATCATCTATCTGGCTTGTCACCTGACAGTTATAAACAAGGTATTATGGGATTAGAGTTGAGAACAATTTTATCAACCTGGACCAAGAAATCTTAAATCAGAAAAATCTTCATGAAGATGGCCTTTGAGAAAGACCTATAAATAAAAGGACTTCAAAAGCAGAGATAAACAGTGACATGAAAGGAAAACAGTATGCATGAAAGCACTATAACAGAAAAGTGGAAACCTGTTAATGTGTCCTATTAGAATAGAGAGTAGGCTTGAAGGGCCTTAAACTATGTAAGCTGGAAGAGTAAGTTGTGAAGAGCAATAAATTTGTTATTATTATTATTATTATTATTGTTGTTGTTAATTGTAATTATAAAATATGCATTAAACTCTTTGTATAGGCAAATATTTTGCTAAATGTCTTATGTGTACTTTCTCAATTTATTGTCAAAATAAATCTTTTATATATCTCACAAAATACTTTATATATCACTTCTAGTGTGAGGAATCTGTGCCTAATATTCAATAGGCAACAAATATTTTGAAGAACTATAAAAAAGTGAAGGGCACTCTCTAACTGGGGTTTAGTAAAGCTAATCACCACATAGGAGTGTGCAGTGCAGGACACAACAGGGAACAGTGAGAATATATATATTTTGCAACAGGCAAGGTAAGAAATGGGTGCTTGAACTAGTGGGGCTACATTGAAATAGGAAAAGAGGGGATGGACTGGAAACATGATGAAGAATTTGACAAGTAATAATGTGATTATGTGATGAATCCTATGAAAAATGAAAGTGGGAGGAAAACTAGAGGTTTAGAATCTGAGTTCTGAAATTAATAAAATAAGGAGGTGTTGATATTAACAAAAAAATAGGAGGTAAGGAGGTACATGGCAGCATATGGCGATGTTGACAGAGTCTATGCAGAGAAACTTTGCTTTCTCAGTACCATGCCTTACTATGTGACTTTGCAAAATTGGCTAAATGCTTTCAGCCTGTTTTCTTCTCTGAAAAATAAGAATAATAATATCCAACTCATAGACTTAGAGGATTAAATATGATAATGTTTTTTTAAAAGGAGATACAAAGCACCTAGTGTTGTAGATAACACACAGTAGGCATTCACTAAACAATGGCTAATACCCTTATTGTTGCTCTGCTGCTTCTGAGCATTATGAAAAACTGGGAGAATGAGGTATAGGTTTGAGAGGAATTTATACACTGAAGATGTGAGAGTTGATGAATTCGTGAAAGAAATTACATAATTTTGAGGAGAGAACATTGGGGAATACCTCCATTTTAAGACATAGTAGGAGAGATGGGAGCCAGTGAAGGAGACAAGAGGACATATTAGTGAGGTTAGAAGAGATGAAAGATAGGGAAAAAGAAAATTCAAAGAGAGGATGGTTAACATGTCAAATGCTCCTTAGAGGACACAAAGAGTTGAGAAAAATAGCATTGATTTTAGTGGCAGAGTCAAGAAAATGCAGTTTGTCAGGAGACAGAGACCTAAAATGTATTTGTCAACATATGGGAAAGAGCTAGTTGACAAAAAGATTAAGTTTATAATGGAAAAAGGAAAATCAAAGGAATAAAATCTGAGAGGAAGAAAAAGAGGTTAGATTAAGAGCACAGGTGGAAAGATCGGCCTCTGCCAGGAGGAGAGATGTACTTTCTTCATGGAAGAAAATGGAGAAACAAAGGGGGAAGAAAAAAATGAAGATATTGAAGGCAACGCTGCATCATGAGAGAACTCATTTAAGCTGACTTTTTAGTAAAGTAATAGGTTAGAGGTTAGCCACTGAGGGGAAATGAAATAGATAAAATTAAAGACTTGAAGGGATGTTCAGTTTAGTTTTTCATTCACAGGTAAAAGGCATTTATCCAGTAAAGGACATTATTTCTCAATGTTTCTACTTTGATAATATTTTTACCAAATCTATTTTTCTCCTCAAAGCATTCATTTTTCTAATATTTGGAGAAAGTTTTCAGAGAAAATCACCTTGAATGACTGAAATGAACCATTCCCAGTCGTTTTCACCTCTTAATGTCAACTCTTCATATAAAAGAGATAAATGGTGGTAGAGATGGAAGGGGTACCAAATTGCACAGCATCATTACAAAACATTCACCTTCCTATGAAATAACTATAATTCAATTTTCATAGATCTATTCTCTACATCCACTGAATGATGTCCCCTAAAAATTTATGTCTACCCAGAACCTTAGAATGTGACCTTGTTTGTATCTTTGCAGATATATTTAGTTAAGATGGGTCATTCTGGGGGCATCTGGATGGCTCAGTCGGTTAAGGGTCTGACTTCGGCTCAGGTCATGATCTCACCATTCATGAGTTCAAGCCCCATGTCAGGCTCTGTACGGACAGCTCAGAGCCTGGAGCTTGCTTCGGATTCTGTGTCTCCCCCTCTCTCTGCCCATCCCCTGTTCATGCTCTGTCTCTCTCTGTCTCTCAAAAATAAATAAACATTGAAAAAAATTTAAAAAAAAAAGATGGGTCATTCTGGATTAGGGTGGACCCTTAATCCAATATGACTGGTATTTTCAGAAGAAGAGAGAAATTTAGACACAGACACAAACATAGCAAGAAGACCCACGAAGAAAGAGGTAGATAATTGATGTATGCTGTCATAAGCCAGGGAATGCCTGGGGCTCTCAGAAGATAGAAGACACAAGAAAGATCCTCCCCTACCAGCTTCTGAGGGAGCAGAGCCCTGCCAACATCTTGATTTTGGACTTCTGGTGTCTAGAACTGTAAGCAAATACATTTCTGTTATTGCAAGCCACCTAGTATGTGGTGCTTTGTTATGGCAACGCTAGGAAACTTATGTACCTAACAAAAAGAACTAAGGGAGCCAAGTCCTGCAACTTGGCTCAAAAGGATCATCCAAAATTCAAAAGAACTGTTTTCTATCAGAACTTAGTTTTGTTGAGCCTGCATCCCTCTTCAGAAATATCAGAAAAATATTTCTTAAACTGTCTTCATAAACAAACTAATGATTTACCTGAAAGTCCTGAAAAAATGATGGGAAGTAAATATGAGGAGAAAAAAAAAAATCCTGGTAGGATCCATTATATAAAAAACTACCCAAGTGCCATTAGTCCCAGGGTTCTACGGAAGAGGTCATCAAATGAAAATGATAACTAATCACTCAAAATAACCAATCAATAGAGAAAAAAACAATAGCCTGAGGCCCAAATACATGTCCCTTTAAAAGGAAAGACACCCAATTAGAACACTGAGCCTGGAGCAACATACAGTAATGAAAGCAAACAAAGTGTTAGGGTTTCATCTGGAACTCCTTGATAACACATCAAAGGGAGTCATTTGTGCAAAGACTGCCAGAGGGAATGGAAAGGACAAAGGCCCACTCCTGTTTGAAGGCTGTGTGGCTGAATCTTACCACATACTTGGATTAAAAAAACCCAACCTGCCTCTCTATTCTTTGAGCCTATAAGATATCACAGGAGGAAATAAATCAAAACTTAGAGATCAAGGTCTGGCATTGTGGTGAAATTACTCTAGAGAGATGGTGAAAACATACTACAAAGAACCATCGAGCAGCAAAAGAAAAACTTTAGACCTAAGATCCTTTTTCTTGAAACAATGAAATTGCAGGGAGATAAAGGGGGGAAACTACTTATTTTTCATTTAGAGAACTACTGGAAAATATCCTGTGTTTATAAGTGCAAAATGAAAAAAATATATAGAATGGAGTGAATAGGGGCACAGTAAGAAGTTATGGGGATATTATTTGTAAAGAACATCAAAATTTGGTGTGAAAATGAACTGGAATCATTATAGATGTGTTAAAATTTGAGTAGCAAGATCAAAATTATTCTTCAGAAAGATGCTTCTTACTGCTTCTGTGAGATGGATAGTATATGGAACAGAGACTGCAGTAAAAAAAAAATTCAAATGAGGCAATGAGTACCCAGACTGGGTTAGGTATGTAAAAAAACCAGGACACAGAATTCAAAGTGGATTAGATAAAACAGACTTGCACTTAGATCTGCCTTCCTTCCATAAATTTTTCAGCCAAAAATTCCAATCTTTTATTCTACCACTCTCAAGTAAATTTTCCATCAATGCTTTGCCTATATTCCATTAAATTCAATAACTATTTTATTTCCCTCATCTCCATCTGGTCCTCACTTGCCTCCCTACACAAATTAATAACATAGTTCATAATTATAATCACTCATTTCGACAACTCCCAACTCCTTACTCCTCTCTCCTCCAATTATACTCACCTGGCTAAATCCCAGTGCTCATAAAGCCCAGCTCCCCACACTCCGTCCTTGTACCTGCATAACTCAAGGATGGAGTGGATGCTCCACTCCAAGAATGAGGCTCAAGAAAAGCACAACCATGCTTACCCTTCTCCATTGTATTTCATAGTCCCTAACCTTAAGAGAACACTTGCTCAGCATTTATCCTGTCTTCCTTGCCCATTCCCTGTCCCACTCACTTAATCATTCCATGTCTTCTCTGTCGTTAAACCTTCAACACCATCTCCCCTCAGCTGATGAGCTTGCTTCCCATTTCTGTGAAAAGAGGGATGAGATCATTAGAGACAATTTTCAAGCTCTCATCATCATATCTGCTTAAATCTGCCTTTCTTTTTGATGTTAGAAAAGAATGGTCCATGCTCTTCTCAAAGTCTAATGCTTCCTCTTGTCTCTAGGTCTGATACCCTCTACCTACTCGAAGACATCACTCCAACATTTATCCCTCTTCCATCTTTTTCATTATCATTTTTCCTTTCTCCTAGATTATTACTATTAGCATACAAACATATTATAACAGTTTAAAAAAAAAAAAAAACGTCTTGGTTCCATACTCTTATTCAATTATTACCTCATTTCTTTATCCCAGACTGTTGCAAAACTTAATTTTCTGTTCTGAGCTTTCTTTTCTATTTAATCTATTTCAAGTAGGTTTTTGCTATTAACACTTAATAGAAACTGCTTATATCAGGTCACCAATTGCCCCACAATTGCTATATGCAATGGTAAATTCTCAGTCTTTATCTTAGCTATCATAAGCTTTTAATACAATTGATCACTTCCACTTTGAGACATTTTCTTTGCAAGCTTTCTAGGATGCCACTTCCTCTTGGCTCTCCTCCTATTTTTTTGGTGGTCTCTTTCCATATACCCCAATCTGTACATAGTATAGTGGTTCAGTGCTCAGTCTTCAAACCTCTTCCCTCTTCTATCTATATACCTCTAAAGGTGGTAAAAGTTAGTCTCGTGGCTTTAAAAATCATCAACATGGATATAACTGCCAAATATATCTTCTTTATCCAGACCTTTATTCTGAACTCTAAACCCATATGTCCTACATTCCTGATTGTATGTCTATGATTGGGTTAACAATATGTGAGTATAGAATATTTACACTTCAGTTGGATGTATAATTGTCATTCTAAAATTAACATGACAAAAGGAGTCAATTCATCAAGAAGATATAACAATTATAAGTATATATGCACCCAACATTGAAGCACCTAAATATTTAAAGTAAATATTAACAGAACTCAAAGGAGAAGTAGATAACAATACAATAATAGGGAACTTCAACACCTTACTTTTAACACTGGATAGAGTATCCAGACATAAAATGAAAAACCAGACCTGAATAACACTAAAGACCAAATGCACCTATATCTATATTTATACCTATTCTATATCTATATCTATATCTATATCTATATCTATCTATAGAATATGTACATTCTATAGATATATATACATAGAATATTCCATCGAACAGCACCAGAATATGCTATCTTTCTCAAGTGCACATGAAATACTCTCCAGGATAGATCAAATGTTGGGCCACAAAGCAAGCCTAAACAAATTAAGGAAAACTGAAATCATATCAAGTACCTTTTCTGACCACAGTGGTATGAAACTAGAAATCAATAACAGGAGGAAAATGGGAAAATTCAGAAAAAATGTAGAAATTAAACAACACACTCTTAAACAACCTAACTTTAAGCTCAAGGAATTGCAAAAAGAAAAATCTAAGCCCAGATTAGCAGAAGGAAGGATATAATAAATATTATAGCAGAAACAAAACCAGGGAAGATGGCAGAGTAAGAGGATCCTAAGTACACCTTGGCCCTAGAAAACACCCACATCAGTGTAAACAACCCAGAAAATGACTCATGGATTGGGGAGAACAGACTCTCCACAGTTAATTTAGAAAAGAGGTCACATTTAAAATGGTGGAAAGGGAAGAGACATGTTCTGGAGCCAAAGTGACTACTGAGACTGTCCATGGGAGGGAGGACTGCAAGGACAAAAAAGGGAGAGGAGCAGACTCCACACCAGGCACCCCAAGCACAGGGGACCTGCACTGGGGAGATGAATCCCCATAACATTTGGCTTTGAAAACTAAAGGGGGCTTCACTTCACAAGTTTTTACAATCAGTGGGACTTAACACTGGGAACATTAAAAATCAGTGTATTCTACTCTAGGAGAATAAGATGGCGATAGGATACTGAGTCCCCAACCTTAAAAAGCCAACATAACAAACAACCCTGTGGAGATGAGGCATAGAAGTTGCAGTTTAAAAAACTCCTGGGGTGTACTGAAGGAGGCTTATTTACTAATCTCAGAACTGTGCAGGAGAAGCAGAGAGTCTAAGAAGCTTCTCCAAGAACAAAAGAGCAGGCAGGCACCCTCCCTGCCCCTAAGCCTAGGTATCCAGATGGGAAGGAGCATGGACACTCTCTACCTAGATAGCTTCCACCCAATGCCCTGCCTCCGCATTCTCCTGCATATCTGTGTCATCCAACACACCCTCCACAGGAGTCCATCCAAAGATGTGCCTCAAGCATGGCATTGTGCAGTA
This sequence comes from Acinonyx jubatus, assembly GCF_027475565.1. Lineage (NCBI taxonomy): Eukaryota > Metazoa > Chordata > Mammalia > Carnivora > Felidae > Acinonyx > Acinonyx jubatus. Next base: position 81,673,013 of record NC_069382.1, on the reverse strand, counting down.
GCCCTGACAGGTCAACACAACTCCAAAGTGATTGCTTACCTGGGGAAAGGGGAAGATAACCACATAAAACAGTTCTACTGTGGCTCCAGCAGTGGGCTGAAGGCAGACATCTGGTCTGATAGCAGGCTTCACCCACTAATGAAAGCTTCTCTGGGGATAACACAGGGAGAGCATCTTGCAGTTCCATGTGACCACAGCTCTGGCAAACATCTGGTAAGACCCAACTCAGGCTGAAGAAGGTCCCAGACTGACGCAGTAACAACACAGGGAGCAAACCCTGCCCATAAGCAGGCAAAGAGATCCATTGCAGACAACTGGATTGACAGCAAACACAGCTCAGCCACTATAGTAGAGTGCCTGCAACACACATGGGAGACACCCACCCCTGAAGCCACAAGTCCTGGTGAATGGGGAACATTGCACTGCAGGCCACTACAGGACCTCTTCTTCATAAGGCCACTACTTTTCAAGCAGGAGACATAGCTGACTTTCCTAATACATAGAATCAGACACAGAGAGTTAGACAAAATGAGAAGACAAGAATATGTCCCAAATGAAAAGATAGGACAAAATCACAGCAAGAAAGTGAAACAAAACAGAGATAAGTAATATGCCTGATAGAGAATTTAAAGTTAATGGTCATGAAGATACTCAGTGAAATTGAGAAAAGAGTGGAGAACCTCAGTGAGACTCTCAACAAAGAGATAGAAAACAAAACAGTACCAGAGCACCTGGGTGGCTCAGTCGGTTAAGCACCCGACTTCTGCTCAGGTCATGATCTCACTGTTCTTGGGTTTGAGCCACCTGCACTGGGCTGTAGGCTGATAGCTCAGAGCCTAGAGCCTCCTTCAGATTCTGTGTCTGCCTCTCTCTCTGCCCTTTCCCTGCTCATTCTCTGTCTTTCTCTGTCTCTCAAAAATAAACAAACATAAAAAAAAACTTCTTAAACAGAAAAGAACCATTCTTGCTGCCATCTTGCATCCCCATGTGTGTGCACCTACTCTCAGCTAGTCTAAGTAAGACATGTCCTGTTTCCAAAATATAAATATACTCTCAAAAATAAATTAAATGTGTACACTCACCTTTCAAAAACATAAATAAAAGGATATAAAGTATGACACCATATACCTAAAATAAAGGGGCAAAAATTTAGTACTTTGAGAATGGGTTCAAACCTAAGCAACCATCAACTTAATACAGACATCTGTATACATACAACATTATATATAAATGCAATGGTAACCACAAATCAAAAACTGGTAATAGGTAAGCAAAAAAATAAATAAATAGAAAATAATTCAAGGAATTCTTTATCACTGAGGAAAGCTAGCAAACCACAAGAGAAGACAGCAAGAGAAGAAAAGAACAGAGGAGAAATAGTTCTTTCTTCTTTTATGATTGACTAATATTCCATTATACAGATATAACACAATTTGTTCTATCCATTTACCTGGTCACGGATATTTGGATTGTTTCCAATTTGAGGCTGTTATAAATAAAGCTTCTATGAACATTTGTGTATGAGTATTTGCTTGAACATATGTTTTATTTCTCTAGGGTAAATATTTAGGAGTACAATGGCTGGGTCATACAGTAGTTGTAAGATTGACATTTTAAGAAACTGCCAAACTATCTTCCAAAATGTTGGCACCATTTTTCGTTCCCACTAGCAGTGTATAAGAGTTCCATTCTCCACAATCCTGCCAGGTCTTGGTATGGTCAGTCTTTTTTAATGTTGGCTATTCTCAGAGGTATATATTGGTATCTTGTAGTTTTTATTGACATATCCCTAATGACTTTGAATATTTGAAAAAGGGTGTCTAGCATCTTTTCATGTGCTTATTTGACATTTATATATCTTTTTTAATGGAGTGTCTATTCAAAGTTTTTGCCCATTTATTTATTGGAGTATCTGTTTTCTTATTATTGACCTTTGTGAGATTTTCTATATTCTGAATATAAATCTAGAAATAATTAGGTTGCAGGAAACAAGACACAAAAATACACATTGTATATTCCATTCACATAAAATTACAAGAAAAGAAAATGATTCATACTGGCAAAATATCAGTAGTTGCCTGAGAATGGGGTAAGGTGATGTGGAGAGAAAGGATGGAGAGAGATAGATGGTATCATTACCAAGGGGGCACAAAGGTTTTTAAGATGATGGATATGTTCATTATCTTGACTAGCATTGGATTCACAGGTACATACATATATCCAAAGTTATTAAATCATATACTTTAAATATGCAGCATATTGTATGTCAACCATATCTCAATATTTTACACATATTTTTAAAAAAGATATAACAATTGTAAATATTTATGCACTGAACATGCGAGCACCTAAATACATAGTGTAGCTGTTAACAAACATATAGGAAATAATCAATAGTAACACAATGATAGTAGGGAACTTTAAAACCATACTTACATCAATGGATAGATCTTCCAAGAGAAAATCAACAAGGACACACTGGCTTTGAATGACACATTGGACCAGATGAATCTAACAGATATTCTCAGAAGATTCCATCCTAAAACAGTGCAGGACACATTCTTTCCAAGCGCACATGGGATATTCTCCAGAACTGACCATATGTTAGGCCACAAAACAAATCTCAACAAGTTCAGAAAGAATGATGTCACACTATGCATCTTTTCTGATCACAACACTATGAACATAGAAATCAACCAAAATAAAAAAAAATCTGGAAAGAGCAAAAATACATGGAGGTTAAATAACATGCTACTAAACAATGAATGGGTCAGCCAAGAAATCAAAGAGGAAATTAAAAATATATGGAGACAAATGAAAATGAAAAGACAATGGTCAAAATCTTTGTGATGCGACAAAGGCTGTTCTATGAAGGAAAAATATAGTAATAGAGGCCTACCTCCAGAAACAAGAAAAATCTCAGAAAAATGCCTAACCTTACACCTAATGGAGCTAGAAAAAGAAGATTAAATGAAACCCCAAAACAGTAGAAGGAAGGAAATAATAAAGATCAGAGCAGAAATAAATGAAATATAAAAAAACAAACAAAAAAGAAAGTAATAGAACATATCGATCAAACCAAGAGCTGTTTCTTTGAAAATATCAACAAAATTGATAAACCTTTAACCTGACTCATTGAGAGAGAGAAAGAGAGAGGACTCATATAAACAAAATCAGAAATGAAGAAAAACAACAACTAATACTACAAAAATACAAATTATTATAAGAGAATATTATGAAAAATCATATGCCAACAAACTGGACAACCTAGAAGAAATAGATAAATTCCTAGAAATATAAACTCCCCAAACTGAATCAGGAATAAATAGAAAAATTGAACAGACTGATTACCAGCAATTAAATTGAATCAGTAATCAAAAAACTCCCAACAAACAAAAGTCCAGGACCATACAGCTTCACAGATGAATTCTACCAAACATTTAATGTAGAGGTAATACCTACTCTTCTCAAACTATTCCAAAAATTAAAAGAGGAAGCACATTTCCAAATTCATTCCATGAGGCCATTACTCTAATACCAAAACCAGATAAAGACACTACAAAAAAAGAACTGTAGGCCAATATCTCTGATGAACACAGATTCAAAAATTCTCATTAAAATATTAACAAGCTGAACCCAATAATACATTAAAAAAATCATCCATCATGATCAAGTGCAATTTATTCCTGGGATGCAAGTGTGTTCAATATTCACAAATCAATCAACATAATACATCAGATCAAGAGAAAGGATAAAAACTATATTATCTTTTCAACAGATGCAGAAAAAACATTTGACAAAGTACATCTATTCATGATAAAAATCCCCAATAAAGTAAGTTTAGAGAAAACATACCTCAAAATAGTAAAGACTGTATATGAAAAACCCACAACCAACATTAACTTCAATGGTGAAAAACTGAGAGCTTTTGCCCTAAAATAGGGAACAAGACAGGGGTGTCCACTCTCACTACTTTTATTCAACATAATACTAGAAGTCCTAGTCACAGCAATCAGACAAGAAAAATGAATAAAAGGCATCCAAATAGGTAAGGAAGAAGTAAAATTTTCACTTTTTGCAGATGACATGATACAATATATAGAAAATGCTAAAGACCACCAAAAAACTACTAGAACAGATTGAATTCAGTAAAGTTGCAGGATATAAAGTCAATATACAGAAATCTATTGCATTTCTATATACTAATAATGATGTGGCAGGAATAGAAATTAAGAAAATATCCCATTTACAATTGCACCAAAAATAATAAAACACTTAGGAATAAACATAAATAAGGAGAAGACCTATAATCTGAAAACTATAAATGAATGATGAAAGAAATCTAAGATGACACAAACAAAATGGAAAGATATTCCATGCTCATGGATTGGAAGAACAAATATTGTTAAAATTTCTATGGTACGCAAAGCAATCTTCAGATATAATGCAATCCCTATCAAAATGCCAACAGCATTTTTCACAGAACCAGAACAAATAATCCTAAAATTTGTATGGAACCACAAAAGACCCTGAATAGTCAAAGCTATATTGACAAAGAAGAACACAATGGGAAGTATCACAAACCCAGATTTCAAGATATACTACAAATCTGTAGTAATCAGATCAGTATGGCACTGGCACAAAAATACATACATAGATAAATAGAACAGAATAGAAAGCCCAGAAATAAACCCACAACTATATGGTCAATTAATTTGTGACAAAGGAGGCAAGACTATGCAATGGGAAAAAGACAGTCTCTTCAGTAAATTGTGTTGAGAAAACTGGACAGCTACTAGCAAAAGAACAAAACTGAACCACTTTCTTATGCTATACACAAAAATATAATCTAAATATATCTAGGACCTAATGTGAGACCTGAAAACATAAAAATCCTAAAAGATAGCACAGGCAGTAATTTCTCTGACATTGGCCACAGCAACATTTTTCTAGATATGTCTCCTAGGGCAAGGGAAACAAAAGCAAAAATAAACTATTGGGACTATACCAAATTAAAAAGCTTCCACACATCAAAAGAAATAATCAACAAAACAAAAAGACAACTTAGTGAATGGGGAAGATACTTGCAAATGATATATACAATAAGGAGTTAATATGCAAAATATATAGAGAACTTATTTAAAAAATAGTCCAATTAAAAATGGGCAGAAGACATGAACAGACATTTCTCCAAAGAAGACATACAGATGAACGACAGACACAGGAAAAGATGTTAACATCACTCACCATCAGGGAAAGATAAATTAAAACCACAATGATATACTACTTTATACCTGTAAGAATGGCTAAAATCAAAAACACAAGAAACGAGTGTTGACAAGGATGTGGAGAAAAAGAAATCCTCATGCACCATTAATGGGAATGCAAACTGGTGTAGCCACTGTGATAAACAGTATGGAGTTTTCTCAAAAAGTTAAAAATAGAATAACCATATGATCCAGTAATTCCACTATTGATCTAGTAATTCCACTATTGGGTAAATATTTACCCAAAGTATTTACCCAAAGAGAATGAAAACACTAATTACAAAGGATATATGCACCCCTATGTTTATTGCAGCATTATTTTCGGTAGCCAAAATATGGAAGCAACCAAACTGTCCATCAATAGATTAATGGATACAGAAAATGTGGTAAATGAATACAATGGAATATTACTCAGCCATAAAAAGGAATGAAATATTGCCATTTGCCACAATATGGATGGTTCTAGAGGGTACAATGGTAAGTGAAATAAGTCAGTAAGAGAAAGACAAATATCCTATGATTTCACTCATACATGAAATTTAAGAACCAAAACAAATGAAAAAAAAAAAAAAACAAACGGACAAACCAAGAAACGGACTCTTAACTACAGAACAAATTGATGGTTACCAGAGGGGATGTGGGTGTGTGAATGGGTGAAACAGGTGACGGGTAATAAGAGTAAACTTGTGATGAGCACTGAGTAATGTTCAGAATTGTCAAATCACTACATTGGACACCTGAAACTAATATAACACTTTATGTTAATTTTATGAAACTAAAAAAAAATTAATTAATTTTAAAAAGATTATACCAGAAATTAATAAAATAGAGACAAGACAATAAAAAAATCAATACTAGAGTTTGGTTTTTAAAAAAGATAAACAAATTAACAAACTTTTAGCTATACTAACCAAGAAAAAAAAATTCTCAAACACATTTTAAATGAAAGAAAAGACATTAAAATTGACATCACAGAAATACCAAGTATAGAGGATACTATGAGTCATTATACACCAACAAACTGGATAATCTAGAAAAATAATTAATAAATTTGTAGCATACAGCCTACCAAGACTGAATCATGAAGAAATAAAAGTTTGAACAGACCTACCAACTAGTAAGGAGATTAAATCAGTAGTAAAACAAAACAAAATAAAACAAAACCCAGAACCAGATGATTTGATTGGTAAACTCTATCAAACACTTTAAAAGGGATTAATGCTGGGGCACCTGGGTGGCTCAGTCAGTTAAGCATCTGACTCTTGATTTCAGCTCAGGTCATGATCTCATGGTTGGTGGGTTTGAGCCCTGCATCAGGCTCTGCACTGATAGCATGGAGCCTGCTTGGGATTGTCCCTTTACCTCTCTCTCCTCCTCCTCCTCCCCCCTCTCTCTCTCTCAAACAAAAACAAACAAAAATGAGCAAAGGGCCTGAATAGATATTTTCCCAAGGAAGACATACAAATGTCCAACAGGCACATGAAAAGATACTCAACATCCGTAATCATCTAAGAAATGCAAATCAAAACCACAACGAGATATCACCTCACACCTATTAGAATGCTTTTATCAAAAAGACAAGAAGTAAGAAGGCTATTGAGGATGTGAGGAGAAATATGAACCCTTGTACAGTAATGGTGAAAATATAAATTGGTGTAGCCTCTATGCAAGATAGTATAGAAGTTCATATATATATAATTATCATATGATTCAGCAATCCACTTCTGAATATATATCTGAAGGAAAAGATCACTATCTTGAAGAGATTTCTGCACTCCATGTCCATCATTATTCCCTATATCCAAGATATGAAAACAACCTAAGTGTCCATAAACAGAGGAATGGATAAAGAAGATATCACACACACACACACACTGGAATTCTATTCATCCATAAAAAAGAAGGAAATCCTGCCATTTACAACATAAGTTAAACTTGAGAGCATTATGCTGAGTGACATAAGTCAGAAAAAAGACAAATACTATATGACCTCACTTATATGTATACTCTAAAAAAATAAATAAATAAATAAAAAGGAGGGACTCATAGAAACTGAATAGAATGGTGGTTTCCAGGGACTAGGGAATGATAGAAATGGAGAGACGATGGTCAAAGGGTACAAACTTCCAGCTATAAGCTGAGTAAGTTCTGGGTATCTAACATACAGCATGGTGACTATAACTAACAATACTGCGTTATACATTTGAAAGTTGCTTTAAGTATTGATGTTAAATGTTCTCACTACATTTACAAAAAAATTATAGCTATATGAAGTGATGGATGTGTTAATTTATTATGGTAATTATTTCACAATATATACATGTATGAAATCACCTTACATATCTTACACATACACAATGTTATGTCAATTATATATCAATAAAGCTGTAGGAAAATAAAAAACTAAAAATAAACTTAACATGACCAAAACAATTTTTTAGCTCTTCCCACCTCTACTCCAAGATTTCTGCAATCTTTTTCATCAATTCTTCTTATTGCTCTGACCAAGAACTTGGGAATCATCCTTGGCATTTCTCTTTCTCTCACACCCTTCATCCAGTTCATTACCAAACTCTTTTGTTTAATGTTCAATATATATCACTATTTCTACCCCTTGGTCCAAGCCACCGTTATTTCTCTCCAAGATTATTCCAAGACCTTACTAACCAGTCTCCCTGATTCTACCATTCTTCTCCTACACTCTGCTTTCCACATGTCAGCCAGAACTGTGCTTTCAAATATGTCAGATCATATCACAGTAAGGATAGGATCTGGGAGGGTTGTGAGATCTTACCTACCAGCAAGCTAATAAAATAGCCTGCTAGAGTTTCACAGATACTGACAGAAGGCCCAAAGCTGGGTCAGAGACAAAAGACAATTTGTAGTAATAACAGTAGTCATTGTAACATTGTTGCATAAGTTCCCTAAGCCCCAGTTATCACAGGTTGATGTGATGAGGGCCAGGTATTGCCAGTATATGCACTGGGCTGTGTTATAGGAATCAGAAAGCCTTGATGTTATATAACTGGTTGGCAATAAACCTGCCTATCTTCCTCTCCCAAGAAAGATAGCTCTATTATCCTACAATATAAACAAACCTGTTACAGGAAAGGAAATAACTCTATCTTCCAAGGCTGCTTGCCATGCAAACATCCTTAAAAAGACAGTTCAAAGCAACTTATCTGTCAATGCCTTTGAAGATTTGCAGAAATGTGAGGGGTCCATGGAGACAATCACTTCTCTGCTTAAAACCCTGTAATGGCTTTTCATCTCGTTCGAAGTAAAAGCCAAATTCTCTGTAATAGTCTACAAGGAGCTATTTGGTATTGCCCTCTGCTATCTCTTAGATCTCAACCCTTACCACCCACTTTTTTACCCACTCAGCTTTGCAGTTTCTTAAAGATGCCATGTGTACTCCCACCTAAACTTATGCTTGGAATACTATTCTTCCAGATATCTGCTGTTGTCACTCCTTTAGTTGTATCTTGTCTAATGTCACCTTATCCAAGACACTCTTCCAGACCACTCTATATAAAAGAATTATAAAATAATACCCCCTAGTACTTCCTATCCCCCTTTATCCTGCTTTATATTCCTTCATTGTTAATCAACACCTGACACCATATCTATTTGCTTGCTTTTGGTTTACAGTCAAATGCATCTCATCAATATGAAAGTCCCACTGGGGCATTTGGAATAGTGTCTGGCACATAGCACCTGAGAGGAAGAAGAAAATAAAGCAAGAGAGAGGTAAGGAGAAAAGGAAAGAGGCAGGGAGGAAAAGAAGGAAGAAGGGCAAAGGAGGAAGGAGGGTGGAAGTAAAGGAGGAAAGAGAGAGGTCAAAAATTTTTCTAAGGTAGTTAGTCTGAGGAAGTATGAGGAGGGTAGCACCAAGGACTGCGAACTTGGTCATAATTCATTCTTTTTTTTTAAAAAGATCATTTAAAAATTTTTTCAAGGTCAAATATCAGTTGTTAAAATTTATTGAAATGTTCTGCTTTATACCACTATTTCTCATTTACTGTGTCCTCATATGGCAGAGAGAAAGAGAGGGTGTGGTCTTTGGTGTCTCTTCTTATAATCCCATCATGAGGGTCCACCTGATGACCTCACTTAAACCTAATTATGTTTCAAAGTCTCCATCTCAAATACCAACACATTCGGAGTTAGGGCCTCAAAATGTGAATTGTGATGGGCATGGGCAGATACACAATTCAGTCCATAGCAACCCTTAATATGAACAACACAAAGAAGATAAAAGTTCCTTCTTAAGTCACGTCCAGGTGACTTAAGTCACCCACATTCTACCTTCTAACCTGGTTCATTTTCCCTAGAGGCCTATAGACTAGGGTGACCAGGAGGATTTTGGTTACATCTCTTAGAAACATCTCAAACCAAAATGGACTCCTTAAAATTTTCACCTAAAATGAATAATCACAAGCTCAACTTGGATCTGTTTTTTAACTCTTAAGATATAAACATAAGGCATCCAGTACTACCTCCTTTCTCCCTGAATTCACTTCCAGGAAAGGAGCTTCCTTTCCATGCTGGAAGGCAATAGATGCTTAGGCCTGGGGCTCACTCCACCTGTCAATGATCAGACTTGTACTACATGCTACTTATCTCTATGAGATATTGTTGGGGGAAGGGATGGTGAAAATGATTAATATTTGAAACAGAAGCTGCTTAATTTTTGTCACCAATGTCCTATAAATATAATCGGACTGAAATTTTCTGGTACTATGTTTCTTCTTGCTATTCTTGTATATTCACTATAATACAATATATAAGAATTATCAAATGAAGATAAATGATTGTAATTAAAATTGCAAATCATATCGGGCTTTAAAATATTTATTGATCTAATAAATAATTCTTTTTTTTTTAATTTTTTAATGTTTATTTTTTAGAGGGAGGGAGAGAGAGAGAGACAGAGTGTGAGCGGGAGAGGGGCAAAGAGAGAGGGAGACACAGAATCCAAAGCAGGCTCTGGGTTCTGAGCTGTCAGCACAGAGACCAATGCAGGGTCTCTGAACTCACCCTCCGAACCATGAGATCATGACCTGGGCCAAAGTTGGACTTTTAACCTACTGAGCCACCCAGGCACCCCGATAAACAATTCTTAATTTATTTAATTTACAAAATAATTCTGTTTTCTAACACTTGACTCAAAAAAAACTGTTTCCCTCAAAAAGCTGCCCATAGAAACATACAAGGCAATGTAATTTGTAAAAAATATGTTAAGTCTTGCTAGCATTTGGGAAAATTAAAATTAAAATGAGTCCCTACTTTTGGACATCAAATTAACATAGATGTTTCTAAATAATTTTTATTGTTAGCAAGGACACGGTGGGAGTATAAATTGGAGTAATCTTTCTACAAAAAGATTAAATACCTAAGTAAATAAATAAATATCAAAGACCTTGAAATATCAAATAAATAAATATTAAAGGCTCTTGACTCATCAATTACCATTACTCACTGTATCCTAACAAAATAAAGATGCATACAAAGATTTAGCACCATTATTTACCATCTTGAACATTTAGATACCATCCAAAATTCAACAATATGGAATCAATTAAATAAATATGGTATATTTCTACAATAAAACACCACAAGTGTTTTAGGTAAACATGCAATGGCATTCAAAGATGTACCTCATCTATTGTTAAGTGAAAAACTGTTACCAAACAGTATATATAATGTATAGTTTGACTCAGAGAAAGAAGGAAAGAAAAACTCCATGCTCAAAATGGACCTCTCAGGTGTGCTATATTTTTTCCCTTTGTTTTTGCTTATCTGTTTCCTAAGTCTTCAATAATGATAAATGCTTTTGTAAAAACAGGAATGTCTGCTCTTTAGTCTACTTCTCAATATTAAAACCCACTGACTTCTACACATTTATAAATACAATTTGCAATGTTTTAGCTGATACATATCCCTGCACACATGTTTTTGGTTTCACATATACATACTTTCTTGACTCATAAATTCTCATGTGAATGTATAAGTTCCAAAAGGTCAAGAACAATTGCATCTAATTCTTTAAACCTCATGGTGCCTAAGAAAGTTATACACAGAAAAATTACACAAATTACTATTTATTGAATACATGAATCAGAAATATGTGATGGAAAAGGTCTTAAAAATTAAAAGTAGATAAAATGGGTCTAAATTGCTGTTGTCTATACTCTAAATATGTTTGATTAATATTTCCCAAGTCAAACATTCACCTCATTTCCCACAAATACTGTCTTGCTTCAAAGCTATTATTATTTGAGACTCTGTCTTTTCCTCAAGGTCTCAGTTCAAATTTTTGTTCAAAATAGCATCACCAGAGTTATGAGCCCTGACACTGGGTTGACCTGCCTGCCAACTTTATCATTACTTAAAAATCATGGTCAATGCAGAGCCTGGGTGGCTCAGCTGGTTGAGTGACCAACTTCAGCTCAGGTAATGATCTCACAGTTCGTGAATTCGAGCCCTGCTTCGGGCTCTGTGTTGACAGTTCAGAGCCTGGAGCCTCCTTTGGATTCTGTGTCTCCTTCTCTCTCAGCCCCTCCCCTGCTTGTGCTCTGTCTCTCAAAAATAAATAAACATTTGAAAAAATTTAAAAAAGGAAAATCATGAACAAATGCACCTATTACACTTCTGGAAATTTTTTCTATAGATATGTTATAAAACATACACATTCAGCATTCTTTATAATAGCAAAACACTGGCAATAATTTAAATATTTATTAACAGATGCATGAGTAGATTATATGCCATGAATATAATAGAATATATGACACCTTTTTTAATTTTAATTTTATTTCTTTATTTTTTTAAATTTACATCCAAATTTGTTAGCATATAGTGCAACAATGATTTCAGGAGTAGATTCCTTAATGCCCCTTACCCATTTAGCCCATCCCCCCTCTCACAACGTCTCCAGTAACCCTCAGTTTGTTCTCCATATTTATGAGTCTCTTCTGTTTTGTCCCCCTCCCTGTTTTTACATTATTTTTGTTTCCCCTCCCTTATGTTCATCTGTTTTGTCTCTTAAAGTCTGCACATGAGTGAAGTCATATGATATTTGTCTTTCTCTGACTGACTAATTTCACTTAGCATAATACACTCCAGTTCCATCCATGTAATTGCAAACGGCAAGATTTCATTCTTTTTTATTGCTGAGTAATACTCCATTGTGTATGTGTATATATATATATATATATATATATACATATATATATATATATATGTATATATATATATATATATATACACCACATCTTCTGTATCCATTCATCAATCGATGGGCATTTGGGCTCTTTCCATACTTTGCCTATTGTTGATAGTGCTGCTATAAATATGGGGGTGCATGTGTCCCTTTGAAACAACACACCTGTATCCCTTGGATAAATGCCTAGTAGTGCAATTGCTGGGTCATAGGGTAGTTCTATTTTTAGTTTTTTGAGGAACCTCCACACTGTTTTCCAGAGTGGCTGCAACAGCTTCATTCCCACCAACAATGCAAAAGAGATCCTCTTTTGCATCCTCGCCAACATCTGTTGTTGCCTGAGTTGTTAATGTTAGCCATTCTGACAAGTGTGAGGTGGTATCTCATGGTGGTTTTGATTTGCATTTCCCTCATGATGAGTGAAGTTGAGCATTTCTTCATGTGTTGGTTGGCCATGTGGATGTCTTCTTTGGAGACATGTCTATTCATGTCTTTTGCCCATTTCTTCACTGGATTATTTGATTTTTGGGTGTTGAGTTTGAGAAGTTCTTTATAGATTTTGGATACTAACCCTTTATCTGATATGTCATTTGCAAATATCTTCTCCCATTCCGTCGGTTGCCTTTTAGTTTTGCTGATTGTTTCCTTCGCTGTGCAGAAGCATTTTATTTTGATGAGGTCCCAGTAGTTCATTTTTGCTTTTGTTTCACTTGCCTCCAGAGAAGTGTTGAGTAAGAAGTTGCTGCGGGCAAGATCAAAGAGGTTTTTGCCTGCTTTCTCCTCAAGCATTTTGATGGCTTCCTGTCGTACATTGAGGTCTTTCATCCATTTTTAGTTTATTTTTGTGTATGGTGTAAGAAAGGGGTCCAGGTTCATTCTTCTGCATGTCGCTGTCCAGTTTTCCCAGCACCACTTGCTGAAGAGACTGTCTTTATTCCATTGGATATTCTTTTCTGCTTTGTCAAAGATTAGTTGGCCATACGTTTGTGGGTCCATTTCTGTGTTCTCTATTCAGTTCCATTGATCTGAGTGTCTGTTCTTGTGCCAGTACCATAGTGTCTTGATGGGTTACAGCTTTGTAGTATAGCTTGAAGTCTGGGATTGTGATGCCTCCTGCTTTGGTTTTCTTTTTCAAGATTGCTTTGGCTATTCAGGGTCTTTTCTGGTTCCATACAAATTTTAGGATTACTTGTCCTAGCTCTGTGAAGAATGCTGGTGTTATTTTGATAGGAATTGCATTGCCTATGTAGATTGCTTTGGGTAGTACTGACATTTTAACAATATTTGTTCTTCCTATCCAGGAGCATGGAATCTTTTTTCATTTTTTTTTTTTTTTGTGTGTGTGTGTCTTGTTCAATTTCTTACATAAGCTTTCTATAGTTTTCAGGGTATAGATTTTTCACCTATTTGGTTAGATTTATTCCTAGGTATTTTATGGGTTTTGGTGCAACTGTAAATGGGATTTATTCCTTAATTTCTCTTTCCGTTGCTTCATTATTGGTGTATAAGAATGCAACCGACTTCTCTGTGCGTTGATTTTATATCCTGCAACTTTGCTGAATTCATGAATCAATTCTAGCAGTTTTTTTGGTGGAATCTTTTGGGTTTTCCATATAGACTATCATGTCATCTGCAAAGACTGAAAGTTTGACCTCCTCTTGGACGATTTGGAAGCCTTTTATTTCTTTGTGTTGTCTGATTGCAAAGGCTAAGACTTCCAATACTATGTTGAATAACAGTGGTGAGAGTGGACATGCCTGTCTTGTTCTTGACCTTAGGGGCAAAGTTCTCAGTTTTTCCCAATTTAGGATAATATTAGCGTTGGTCATTCCTGTATGGCTTTTATGATCTCGAGGTATGCTCTTTTCTTGAGGGTTTTTATGAAGAAAGGATGCTGTATTTTGTCAAATGGTTTCTCTGCATCTATTGAGAGGATCATATGGTTATTGTCCTTTCTTTTATTGATGTGATGAATCACATTAATTGTTTTGCAGATATTGAATCAGCCCTGCATCCCAGGTATATATCCCATGAGGTTATGGTGAATAATTTTTTTAATGTATTGTTGGATCTGGTTGGCTAATACCTTGTTGAGAACTTTTGCATCCATGTTCATCAGGGAAATTGGTCCGTAGTTCTCCTTTTTAGTGGGGTCTCTGTCTGGTTTTGGAATCAAGGTAATGCTGGCTTCATAGAAAGAGTTTGGAAGTTTTGCTTCCATTTCTATTTTTTGGAACAGCTTCAAGAGAATACGTGTTAATTCTTCCTTAAATGTTTGGTAGAATTCCTCTGGAAAGCCATCTGTCCTGGACTCTTGTTTTTTGGCAGATTTTTGATGACTAATTCGATTTCCTTACTGGTTATGGGTCTGTTCAAATGTTCTATTTCTTCCTGTTTCAGTTTTGGTAGTATATATGTTTCTAGGAATTTGTCCATTTCTTCCAGATTGCCCATTTTATTGGCATATAATTGCTCATAATAGTCCCTTATTATTGTTTTTATTTCTGCTGTGTTGGTTGTGATCTCTCCTCTTTCATTCATGATTTTATTTATTTGGGTCCTTTCCTTTCCTTTTTGATCAAACCGGCCAGTGGTTTATCAATTTTTTTTAATTCTTTCAAAGAACCAGCTCTGGTTTCATCGATCTGTTCTACTGTTTTGCTTTGTTTTTGTTGTTTTTGGTTTCAATAGCATTAATTTCTGCTCTAATCTTTATTATTTCCTGTCTTCTGCTGTTTTGGGGTTTTATTTGCTGTTCTTTTTCTAGCTCCTTAAGGCGTAAGGTTAGGTTGTATATCTGATATCTTTCTTCCTTCTTTAGGAAGCCCTGGATTGCTATACTTTCCTCTTATAACCGCCTTTGCTGTGTCCCAGAGGTTTGGGGTTGTGGTGTTATCATTTTCACTGCCTTCCATATACTTTTTAATTTCCTTTTTAACTTCTTGGTTAGCCCATTCATTCTTTAGTAGGATGTTCTTCAGTCTCCAAGTATTTGTTGCCTTTCCAAATTTTTTCTTGTGGTTGATTTCAAGTTTCATAGCACTGTGGTCTGAAAATATGCACGGTATGATCTCGATCTTTTTGTACTTGCTTAGGGCTGATTTGTGTCCCAGTATATGATTTATTCTGGAGAACATTCCATGTGCAATGGAGAAGAATGTATATTCTGCTGCTTTAGGATGAAATGTTCTGAATATATCTTTTAAGTCTATCTGGTCCAGTGTGTCATTCAAAGCCATTGTTTCCTTGTTGATTTTTTGATTAGATGATCTGTCCATTGCTGTGAGTGGGTTGTTGAAGTCTCCTATTATTATGGTATTACTATCGATGAGTTTCTGTATGTTTGTGATTAATTGATTTATATTTTTGGGTGCTTTCACATTTGACACATAAATGTTTACAATTGTGAGGTATTCTTGGTGGATCATCCCTTGATTATGACAGAATGCCCTTCTGCATCTCTTGATACAGACTTTATTTTAAAGTCTAGATTGTCTGATTATAAGCATGGCTTCTCCATCTTTCTTTTGTTGACCATTAGCATGACAGATGGTTCTCCATCCCTTATTTTCAATCTGAAGGTGTCTTTAGGTCTAAAGTGGGTCTCTTGTAAACATCATATAGATGGATCTTGTTTTCTTATCCATTCTGTTACCCTATGTCTTTTGATTGGAGCACTGAGTCCATTGACATTAGAGTGAGTACTGAAAGATATGAATTTATTGCCATTATGATGCGTGTAGAGTTGGAGTTTCTGTGGTGTTCTCTAGCCCTTTCTAATCTTTGTTGCTTTTGATATTTATTTATTTATTTATTTATTTATTTATTTATTTATTTATGTTTTCATCTTTTCTCCCCTCAGAGAGTCCCCCTTAAAATTTCTTGCAGGGCTGGTTTAGTGGTCACAAACTCCTTTAATTTTTGTTTGTCTGGGAAACTTTTTCTCTCTCCTTCTATTTTGAATTACAGCCTTGCTGGATAAAGAATTCTTGGCTGCATATTTTTCTGATTCAGCACATTGAATACATCCTGTCACTCCTTTCTGGACTGCCAAGTTTCTGTGGTTAGGTCTGCTGCAAACCTGATCTGTCTTCCCTTGTATGTTTGGGACTTTTTTTCCCTTGCTGCTTTCATGATTCTCTCCTTGCCTGAGTATTTTGTGAATTTGACTATGATATGCCTTTTTGATGGTCGGTTTTTGTCTAATCTAATGGGGGTCCTCTGTGCTTCCTGGATTTAGTGTGTCTTTCCCCAGGTTAGGAAAGTTTTCCACTATGATTTGCTCACATAACCCTTCTACCCCTATTTCTCTCTCTTCCTCTTCTGGGACCCCTATTATTCTGATGTTGTTCCTTTTTAATGAGTCACTGATTTCTCTAATTCTTAAACTGCTCTTCTGCCTTAATCGCCCTCTTTTTTTCTGATTCATTATTCTCCATATGTTTGTCCTCTATTTCGCTGATTCTCTGTTCTGCCTCATCCATCCTTGCCACTGTGGCATCCATCCATGATTGCAGCTCAGTTATAACATTTTTTATTTCATCCTGACTAGTTTTTATGTCTTTTATCTCTGCAAAAAGGGATTCTAATCTATTTTTGACTCCAGCTAGTATTCTTATTATCGTGATTCTAAATTCTGGTTCAGAAATCTTGCTTGTATCTGTATTGGTTAAATCCCTGGCTTGTGTTTCTTCCTGCTCTTTCTTTTGGGGTGAATTCCTTCATTTCATCATTTTGAAGTGAGAAAAGGAATTAATAAGGTAGAAAAATTAAAATTAAAAAATTAAAATTAAAAAATATTAAAATTAAAAAATTAAACACACACACACAAAAATCAAATAAATGATGCTAGATCCTAGGTGTGTTTTGTTCTGGATGTTGAGTGTGGTTTGATAGATTAGAGAAAAAAGGTGAGGGAGGAAATCATTTGAAAATTTGAAAATTGAATACACTGTAGTAGACTAAAATGAAATGATGGGAGTAAAATAGAATTTGAAAAAATTTATGCAAAAGTAAAGAATATAGTAGACAAAAATTAAAGAAAAATATTTTTAACAGAAACTAAACATAAAAATGAATTTTTTCTCTTTCTGTATTCAAGAAAAAGAAAATAAATGAAAAATAGAAAAAAGAAAATAAAAGGATATTGTTTGAAAATTTTAAAAAGTGAATACACTGTAGTAGACTAAAATAAAATGATGGAAGTAAAATAGAATTTGAAAAAATTTATACAAAAGTAAAAAATACGGTAAAAAAATTAAAGAAAAATATTTTTAATAAAAATTGAAAATAAAAATGAATTTTCTCTCTCTCTGTATTCAAGAAAAAGAAAAGAAGTGAAAAAGAGGAAAAGAAAGAAAGAAAGAAAGAAAATTGAATAGATGGACTTGCTAACAGATTGAAATAGGTCTGAAATTACTTAGTTTTCCCCTAGAAGTCAGACTATGATGGGCTTTATAGTCCATAAACTAAGCAGGCGGTGAGACTCTTGAAGTGAGATTCTTGAAGAGCAAAGTTGGCCCATATGGGCGGAGCTTAGTGTAATGGCTCCATTCTCCAATAGATGGTTCTGCTAGCCTACTGGGGTAGAGTGTTGTGGCGCTGGTAGGTGCATATGCGCATGCGTGGGAGCGGTGAAAATGGTGTCACCCAGCTACCCTGTCTCTAGTATCAGAACTCCATTTTCCCTCATCAGCCATGGCACACCCATCCTCTGTCTTCAGCTTTTATTCACTCCCCGCTTTTTCACTGTCCATGACCAAGCCCCAGGCAGTACCTCTCTCCTGAGTTTTGTCTCAGATGTAGCTGTTTTCCCCAGGGCCTTACTTCTGAAGGACTGTGGCTTTGACCCGCTCCACCCCTCTGCAGGAGGGTCTTACCAAGCAATGGCTGAATGAGCAATGGCCGAATGTCGGCTGCACCAAGGAACACTTGCTGGACCCTGCTGCTGTGGTGCCCTGAGACTTCAGCCAGGTGCCAGCCCGCCCCAGAAAAAGTTTGCGAAATAGTGTAGCAGCAGCTTTTCAGGGATTATGGGAAATCACAACACACATCTGGCACCAGGCTTCACCCTTAACGACCTTGTTCCAGCACCAGCAAATGTGGCTGTTTTCTGGGGTCTGCTGGGACCAGGGTGCTTCAACAGTCTCTACCAAATGTCCTTCCAACAGTGGAACCACTTTTTCCCTGTGTGGCCCGAGAACCTCTTGGACCCCACTCTGTTCCTGGAGATTCGCCCTTCCCACCAGAGCACCGCCAGGTATCGAGATGCGGGGTTGCAGACTTTGCACTCCCCTTGTTTACAGTCTTAATGGAATTTAAACCCTCTCCTTTCTCCTTTCACCCTTTTTAGTTTAGTCCCTATAGCTGTTTCCAATTTTCCACTTTCTCTCCAGCTGCTTTTGGGGACGGGTGCTTTTCCCATATTACCCCCCTGCCCCGTCTCAGTCCTCTCTCCACCCGCAAAAGCACCTCCCTTCTTGCAGCTTCTTGCTCCCCAAGTTCACCTCTCCATGCCGCATACCTGCTGAATTCTATGGTTCAGGTCGTGCAGATTGTTGTGTTAATCCTCAAATCAGTTTTCCAGGTGTGCTAGATGGTTTAGTGTTGGTCTAGCTGGATTTCATGGACGTGACACACACAAAATACTTCCATGCTGTTCCGCCATCTTGGCTCCGCCTTGAATATATGACACCTTAAAAAACAGTAAGGCAACTTTTTTATATGTACTGTTATGGAGCTGATATTGTTAAGTGAAAAGAAGCAGAGTACTATAGAATTGTATTTATAAGATAGTATTGTGTTTATGTACAGTATAAATATGTGTATAGTATCATTAAAGAATATACATACTTCTGGTAAAGGAGAACTACACAACCAGAGGGCAAGATGAAAAAGAGATTTGTTTTTCAAAATAAATGCTTTTGGAACTTTTGAATTCTGGATCTGGTGCATGAATTTCCTTTTTAATAAATTCATAAACTTGGAACTTAATGTTTTATTAATTCTTAGGGATCATTCTATTTTGTGAGGTATCAGAAATAGTCCTTGTGTGGTGATTTTTTTTGTTTTTTTTTATTATTTTTTATTTCATTATTTTATTTTAAGTTTTTATTTAAATGCCAGTTAGTTAACATACAGTGTAACATTAGTTTCAGGTGTACAATATAGTGATTCAACACTTCCATACAACACCTGGTGCTCATCACAAGTGCCCTTCTTAATCCCCATCCATTTACCCAATCCACTTCCCATTACCCAATCCACCTCCCCTTTGGTAACCATCAGCTTGTTCTCTATAGTTAAGAGTCTATTTCCTGGTTTGATGCTCTCTCTTTTTTCACTTTGCTCATTTGTTTTGTTTCTTAAATTCCAAATATGAGTGAAATCATATGGTATTTGTCTTCCTCTGATTTATTTCACTTAGCATAATACACTCTCATTCCATTCATGTGGTTGCAAATGGCAAGATTTCATTCTTTTTTGATGGATGAATAATAAATATTCCAGTGTGTGTGTGTGTGTGTGTGTGTGTGTGTGTGTGTGTGTGTTCATTCATCAGTAGATGGACATGGGCTGTTTCCATAATTTGGCTCGTGTAGATAATGCCCTATAAACATTGGGGTGCAAGTATCCCTTTGATTAGTATTTTTGTATTCTTTAGGTAAATACCTAGTAGTGCAATTGCTGGGTCATAGGGTAGTACTATCTTTGAGGAAACGCCGGAGTGTCTATACCAGTTTGCATTCCCACTAACAATGCAAGAGGGTTCCCCTTTCTCTACATCCTTGCCAACACCTATTGTTTCTCCTGTTGTTGATTATAGCCACTCTGAAAGATGTAAAATGATATCTCACTGTACTTTTACTTTGTATTTGTCCGACAATCAGTGATGTTGAGCATCTTTTCACGTGTCTGTTGGCCATATATATGTCTTCTCTGGCAAAATTCCCATTCATGCACTCTGACATTTTTCAGTTAAATTATTCATTTTTGGGGTGTTAAGTTTTGTAAGTTATTTATGTATTTTAAATACTAAACCTTTATTGGATATGTCATTTTCAAATATCTTCTCCCATTCCATAGTTTCCTTTTAGTTTTGTTGATTGTTTCCTTTGCTGAGCAGAATATTTTTATTTTGATGAAGTCCCAACAGTTCATTTTTGCTTATGTTTCTCTTGCCACAGGAGACATATCTAGAAAAAAGTTGCTATGGCCAATGTCAAAGAGGTTACTGCTCATGTTCTTCTCTAGGGTTTTATTGTTTCAGGTCGCACATTTAGATCTTTAATCCATTTTGAGTCTATTTTTATGTATAGTATAAGAAAGTGGTCCAGTTTCATTCTTTTGCATGTTGCTATCCAGTTTTCCCAATACCATTTGTTGAAGAGACTGTCTTTTTTCCATTGTATATTCCTTCCTTTGTCAAAGATTAGTTGACCATATAGTTGCGGGTTCATTTCTGGGTTTTCTATTCTGTTCTATTGATCTATGAATCTATTTTTCTGCCAATACCATACTTTTACAATCACTGCAGCTTTGTAATATAACCTGAAGTCTAGAATTATGATGCCTCAAATTTTGCTTTCTCTTTTTCAAGGTTGTTTGGCTATTCAGGTCATTGTGGTTCCATATAAATTTAAAGATTGTTCTAGCTCTGTGAAAAATGCTGTTGGTATTTTGATAGGGATTGCATTAAATGTGTAGATTGCTTTGGGTAGTATAAACATTTTAACAATATTTATTCTTCTAATCTGTGAGCATGGAACATCTTTCCATTTCTTTATGTCATCTTCAATTTCTTTCATCAGTGTTTTATACTTTTCAGAGTACAATTCTTTCACCCCTTTTGTTAGGTTTATTCTAGGGATCTTTTGTTTTGGTGCAATCATAAATGGGATTGATTCTTTATTTTCTCTTTCTGCTGCTTCATTATTGGTATAAAAAAATGTAACAGATTTCTGTATGTTGGTTTTGTATCCTGCAAAATTACTAAATTCATTTATCAGCTCTAGCAGTTTTTTGGTGAAGTCTTTTGGGTTTTTTATATGTAGTATCACATCATCTGCAAATGGGGAAAGTTTTACTTCTTCCTTGCCAATTTTTTTAAAGTTTATTTATTTATTTTGAGACAGACAGGAGGCAAGAGGCAGAGAGAGAGGGAGACAGAAAATCCCAAGCAGGCTCTATGCTGTCACAGGGCTTGATCTCACAAATCACAAGATCATGACGTAAGCCAAATCAAGAGTCAGGTGCTTAACCAACTGATCCACCCAGATACCCCCTCTTCTTTGTCAATTTGGATCATTTTCGTCTCTTTGGCTGATTGCAGTGTCTAGGGCTATGTTAAATAACAGTGGTGAGAGTGGACATCCTTGTCTTGTTCCTGACTGTAGAAGAAATGCTCTCAGATTTTTCTCATTGAGGATGATATTAGCTATGGATTTTTCATATATAGCCTTTCTTTTTTTAAATTTTATTTATATTTGAAAGGGGGGGTGGAAGGGGCAGTGGGAGAGGGAGAGAGAGGATCCCTGGAAGGCTCAGCACTGTCAGCATGGAACTGGATGTGGGGCTCAAACTCACAAACCATGAGATCATGACCTTAGCTGAAATCAAGAGTTGGATGCTTAACCAACTGAGCCACCCAGGTGCCCCCATACATGGCCTTTCTTATGCTGAGGCATGTTCCCTCTGAGCCAACTTTGTTGAGAGTTTTTATCAAAAATGGATGTTATACTTTATCAAATGCTTTTTATGCAACTATTGAAAGGATAATACTGTTCTTATCCTTTATTTTATTAATGTGCTGTATCACATTAATTGATTTGCAAATATGGAGTCATGCTTGCAAGCCAGGAATAAATTCTACTTGATTATGGTGAATGATTTTTTTTTAATTTATTGTTGGATTTGGTTTGCAAGTATTTTATTGAGAATTTTGCATCCATGTTCTTCAGGGATATTGGCCATTAGTTCTGTTTTAGTGGAGTTTTGTTTTTGTTTTTGTTTTTGTTTTTGAGAGAGAAAGAGAAAGAGAGAGAGAGAGAGAGAATGAGCACAGAAGGGGCAGAGGGAGAGCGAAAATCTCAAGCAGTCTCCACACCCAGCACAGATCCCGACATGGGGGCTCAATCTCACGACCATGAGATCATGACCTGAGCCAAAATCAAGAGCTGGACGCTTAACCAACTGAGTCAACCAAGCTCCCCTTAGTGGAGTCTTTCTCTGGTTTTGGTATCAGGGTAATGCTGGGCTCATATAATGAATTTGGAAGTTTCCTCTCCTTTTCTATTTTTTTGGAACAGTTTGAGAATAGATATTAACTCTTATTTAAATGTTTAGTAGAATTCACCTGTGAGGCCATCTGGTCCCAGACTTCTGTTTGATGGGAGTTTTTTGATTACTGATTCAATTTCATTGCTGGATATTGGTCTGTTAAAGTTCACTGTTTCTTCCTGTTTTAGTTTTGGTAGTTTATTTGTTTCTAAGAATTTATCCATTTCTTCCAGGTTGTCAGATTTGTTGGCATATAGTTTTTCATAATATTCTCTTACAAATGTTTGTATTTCTGTGGTGTTGGTTGTTATTTCTCCTCTTTCATTTGTAATTTTATTAATTTGGGTCCTTGGTTTTTTCTCTTTGGTAAGTCTGACTAGAGGTTTATCAATTTTATTGATTTTTTTTTCAGAGAACCAGTTCCTGGTTTTGTTGATCTATTGTTTTTTTAGTTCCTATATTATTTATTTCTGCTCTAATCTTTATTATTTCCTTTCTCCTACTGGCTTTAGGCTTCTCTGTTGTTCTCTTCACAGCTCCTTTAGGTATAAGTTTAGGTTGTTTGAGATTTTTCTTGCTTCTTGAGGTAGACCTCTTTGCTATATTCTTCTCTCTTAGGGTTGCTTTTGTTGCATCCCAATCGTTTTGGACCATTGTGTTTTCATTTTCATATGTTTCTGTGTATTTTTTTATTTCTTTGATTTCCTGGTTGACCCATTCATTGTTTAGTAGCATATTATTTAAACTCCATGTATTTGTGGTTTTTCCAAATTTTTTCTTGTGGTTGACTTCTAGTGTCACAGTGTTGTGGTCACAGAAGATGTGTGGTGTAATTTAAATCTTTTTGTTTTTGTGAAGGCCAGATTTGTGACCTAATAAGTGATCTATTCTGGGGAATGCCCCAAGTGCACTTGAAAAATACATGTATTCTGCTGTTTCAGGATGGAATGCTCTGAATATATCTGTTAAGTCTCTCTGGTCCGGTGTGTCATTCAAAACCATTGTTTCTTTGTTGATTTTCTGTTCAGATTATCTTTCCGTCAATGTAAGTGTAGTGTTAAAGTCCCTACTATTATTGTATTATTTTCAATTGGTTCGTTTATGTTTATTATTAATTGATTTATATATTTGGGTGTTTCAAGTTGGGGGCATAAATATTTACAATTGTTAGATCTTCTTATTGGATTGTCCCCTTTATTATAATATAGTACCCTTCTTTGTCTCTTGTTACATCTTTGTTTTAAAATCTAGTTTTCCCAATATAAGTATTGCTATTCCAGCTTTGTTTTGACATCCATTTATGTGGTAAATATTTCCCCATCCCCTCAGTTTCTTTTATTATTATTATTATTATTATTATTATTGTTATTGTTATTATTATTTGAGAGAGAGAGAGAGAACACAAGCAAGGGAGATAGAGAATCTTAAGCAGGCTCCATGCTCAATAAGGAGCCCAGTGCAGAGCTTGATCCCATGACCCCGGGCTCACAACCTAAGTTGAAATCAAGAGTCAGATGCTCAACCAAGTGAGCCACCCAGGCGCCCCTCTCCATCCCCTCACTTTCAATTAGCAGGTGTCTTTAGGTCTAAAATGAGTCTCTTGCAAGCAGCATATAGATGGGTCTTGTTTTTTAATCCATTCTGACACCCTATGTCTTTTGTTTGGAATGTTTAATCCATTTCCATTCAAAGTAATTATTGGTATATATGTATTTAGTGCCATTTTACTACTTGTTTTGTCATTGTTCCTGAAGATTTCCCTCATCCTTATCTTTTTCACTTTTGGACTTTCTTTCCCACTCAAAGATCTCTTTTAATATTTCTTGCAGGGCTGGTTTAGTAGTCATGGATGCCTTTAGTTTTTGTTTGTCTTTATCTCTCCAAGTCTGCAGATTTTTCTTATTCAGCACTTGGAATATATTATGCCACTCCCTTCTGACTTGCCAAATTCCTGTTGAGAAATCTCTACCTAGTCTTATGAGTTTTCCCTTGTAAGTGACGGACTACTTTTGTCATGCTGCTTTTAAGATTATTTTCTGTATCACTATATTTTGCAAATTTATATACAACATGTCTTGGTGTTGGCCCACTTTTGTTGCTTTGATGGGAGTTCTCTGTGCTTCCTGGATCTGGATGTCTGTTTCATTCCTCAGATTAGGGAAGTTTTCTACTATTATTCCTTAAAATAAATTTTCTGCTTCCTTTTCCCTCTTGTTTTCTTCTGGGATTCCTGTAATACAAATATTATTATGTTTGATGGAGTCACTGAGGTCCCTAGGTCTAGTCTCATGTTGCATAATTCTTTTTCTCTTTTTTTCAGTTTCATTACTTTCCATTACTTTACCTTCTATGTCACTAATTAGTTTCTTTACTTATGCCAGCCTGTTGTTCATTGCATCAAGCCTGTTTCTAATCTCATTTATTGCATTCTTCATCTCTGATTGATTCTTTTTTAACTCTTTTATCTCTGCAGTGAGGATCTCCCCTGCTGTTTTCCACTCTTTTCTCAAGCCATCACATCCTTATGATTATTGCTTTAAATCAGGCATGCTACTTATATCTGTTTTACTTAGATCTCTGGCTGTGGCCTTATCTTGTTTTTTCATTTGGGATAAATTCATCCACTTTGGTATTTGTTTAAGTCTCTCCTTTCTTCTCTGTGTTAGAAAATCTGATTATGTCTTCCACTCCTGAAAGTAATAGCCTTAAAGCAGTTCCCAGGGCCCAGCCCTTCAGGAGGTTTCCAGTGTGTGCTGCATGCACTCTGCTGTTGTGTTTTGGCTGCTCTATCAATCAGGTCACTTGTCTGCAGAGGCTCTTCTTGCCTACTGTGGTCAGTATTTGGTCCCTGGCCTGAATATGGTGAGTTTTAACTAGGTGCATTCTGGTCTGCTTATGAAATGAGACCTGATACCAACTCCACCAGAACTGAGCTCCTGTAAAACTCTCTGGTCAGGAAACATGGTGTATAAGGGATTTGTGCTGGTCTTCTGGGGGAGGGGCCTGCTGTGCTGGGACAGAGGCAATTGTGACTGGAAAGAGCAGTCCCACCAGAGCCTAGTGGGAAGGGCTTGGTGTACGCAAGTTAGGCATCCAGTGTCAGCACTGCACTGCTTCCCACAGGTGGCTCTGTGTTTATGGTGAGGGGCAGGGGAGGAAAATGGTGCCAATCAGCTCCTTTCTTCCCAGAGAGGCATCTCCATGAACACTACCTCCCAGGAATGTACTCTGAAAAGAGTGAATAATCTCCCCCACTGTGTGCCACAGGAGTTCTTTAGATGGCTGTTTCCATGATGTCTGCCCTCTGCATTGTTTCCCTGATTTCTCTCCAGGAGCAACCCAGTGCCTTCCTGGGTATATCTCAACCAAGCCTGCTGACCTTTAAAACTCTAGGCTTTAAGCCCCACTGGTTGCAAGAACTCATGAAATTCAATCCCTCTCAATTTCCAAGACAATGGCTTTGGGAAAACGTTTTCTTTGTGCATTCCCCTTTGTGTTCTTCTCTCTCACTTGCTTTCTCCATGACCATGTCTCCCTCCCCTCTGCAGCACCTGTGATCCATTTTTTCCTTAAACCATGTCTCTGTACTTGCTACCTTCTTTGATGAGGCCTCTTCTCTTCCTTTATTTGTGGAGTTTGTTCTGTCCTGGAGCAGAACTTCTTTACTGAGTGGACTTCATAGTAATGTGGCTGCAAGGGAAGTAGTTACCCAAGCATTAGGGGAAGGGTGTGGCATTACATCTATGTGACCAGATGAAAGTCAATCTTACTAATGCCCATTGTGGAGAGCTAGTCTCTATTAAGGAAGTGTGGGCAAAACTGACTAGGGACTAAAGATTAAGAAAGCCCCTGTGGACACATACATTGAGATCTTGACCTCATCTCTTGAGATTGTTATTAAAAATTTTCCTATTGATCAATATAACCCCATTAATAAGAATGATATACTACAGTCTCAAGGGGGACTTTACCATGAGGAAAATGGCATCTGGACTGGTGAGCTGGCTCAGAGCCAGTACCAAAAGTTCATAGTGGAAGGGCCAATAGCATTAGAGCACATGGCTGTGGCTCAACTCTCTTGCTGAAGTAGCTCCCTGATAGGTGCCCATGTTTTGGTGGTGCCCATTATAATTAATGTGAGTGAATCAAAGAGTTGAACTTTGTAGCCCAAATCTAGAGCACTCTTATGAAGCATCACACTAAGGGAGTGAGATTATCTTCCCTATCTGTAGCTTCTTGGCATCCTACCCCTCATAGTTAAAAAATACTAGTATTGGTCACAATACTAATGCGACCACAGATAGATTTACCAATATGGGGAGAGACCTCTATAACATCTTTCTATACTGCAAACCTACTAGTATACCTGCAATGGTGTCACTGAAACAATATATTGAATGGCAGAGGAAATTGCAAAACCTTCCATTTTTAGAAGCAGCATGTGGCAGTGACAGAAGCAAAGTCCACAGAGGACAAAGACCTCTTTTTTCCATCAAATTTTGAAATATAACTGCCCCTTTGAACTAAGTAAGCTTCTGAAGTTTAAGTAATTTACAATTTGATCGAAGAGCTAAAACCCTCATATATAAGGCACTGGATTTTCTAATTATTTGGACACATGAATTAATTTGAAAGATAAATAAATATGATTCCCTTCTACCCCATGGGGGTGAAGCAGGCCATATCAGTAACAAGAAAAAAGAACGGTGTCCATGGCCAGCCTCAGGGATACCCAAAAACAATTTAGTTGGGCCTTAAGAAAAGCAGGACTAAAGTAGAGCTGACCTCTTAGACCCTGGAGCTATAATGTAGTTCAGAGTATAAGGCTGCTGGGAAGCCAAGCAGTAGGAATCTAGATCTCACCCTAGTGCCCCATAGCTAATGTGACAGCTACCCCCTGAGTACTTCTTTCTTCTGCTGCTACCACCCACCTCTCACCCTCTTTGCTTACTTCTCATGGCTTCTGTCAATGAGCTCTATGGAGCTTCATGTGGCTCCACTGTTGTCATAGCCATTTAGCATTGCCTCCCTCTACTAACTGTCTCTGAACTGCATAACTGACATGACCCACAGCCAGAACTAACTGGCACAAGTATACTTTGCATGGGCCACTTTCCACAAGGAAGCACCTTCTAGTCACCTGCTAGCCCACCGATTAACTGCCCTTGGGCTAGATGTTCATTGGTTCACTCACATTATAATCAAGACATGAGCACCAAGTTCTATCTTGGCTTTCTAAATCCATGTGGAAAACCACATGTGGGAGTAAAGGGAAGAGTAGAAAAAAAGCTGGTATAAGGACAGGCTGCCTATGACTCTCCATTAGCAGAGTCAGGGCACAGGATAGTTTTCTTTTGAGGGGTCGTGAACATTTGCAAAATACCCTACCAAGTCTTCATGCTAGAAAACTCTGAGAACTTGAATACTCTATGAGAATAGGGTCATAGGAACTTGGTAGAAATTCTGTTTAAACACGGATTTTAACAAAGACTAAATATAGGCTCCCAGTAGAATGTTAAACTAAACTCACTATAACTCTCCACTACTAAATAGAGTTCACTTTGAATTTCACGAATTAATGAATCAGTTCAAAACTTTGCCAAAATAAAAAGACTTCCTAAATTAATAGAAATAAGGGTTCTATGCATCCTCTTCTTGTTTCTGAAACCAGTTAGTGTGCCCAATCCCTTATTCCGTGTATTACAGTATGTTATGATTAAACCAAAGTTTAATTTATGCTCACAAACAGCCATATTGTACTCACAGCCCCTAATGAGATGATGAATTAAATATATTAAATTTAAAACTAAATTTAAATTAAAATTAATTTAATTTAATTTAATTTAAATTTAAATTTTAAAATTAAAATTAAATGTTGAGAACAAAACCAAAAAAATCATTAGCATGTCAATGTGGTGATCTTTCAGACAGGAATTGATTGCTGGACCAGCCTCCATTACAAAACAAGGATTATACTTTGATATAATGGCTTCCTCTCTCCATGCTCCCAAGGGCACAGTAATAAACTCTGTAGGGTTACTGGGCAAAGACAATAGGAAAGAATCAAGAAAGCTCACACAGTAGGAAGAATTCCAAGACACTTTTCTTAACTTGGATTTAAAATTTCAAGGGTTTTAGCTGCTTAAGAAAGGTGAAGATTGCAGCCAAAGTACTTGGTGACAGCTTGACTATATGTTTACAAACAAGTGGTGGGTTTATTTTGTGACTTTATTTGTCCTCAGAGAAGAATATTAAGACTCCAACCATGTAGAGATACCTTAATTCAGTTCTGGAACTAAAATCTGAATTAATTTTTTTCAGACAAATTACAGACAGTAATGGAAATTTATAACTTTTTGGTTTTGCCTGATCTTGTTGTATGTTGAAGAATATTTTTAGAATTTTAAGCATATGTATTCTATCCCATGTTATGTTTCTTACTCCTTATTGATTTACTTTTCTCAGTAAAACATTTTACAAAGAAACAAACTTGGAGGTTTTTCTGCAAATTGAACATTGTGTTTCTCTTGCTACCTGTCCCTGTAGTTTTGAGCTATAATGATTGTTTTTCTTTTTTTAAATGTTTATTCATCTATTGAGAGAGAGAGAGAGAGAGAGAGCATGAGCAGGGGAGGGGCAGAGAGAGAGAATCTCAAGCAGGCTCTGTGCTGTCGCATAGAGCCCAACATGGGGCTCAATCCTACAAACCATGAGATCATGACCTGAGCCAAAATCAAGAGTCGGGCACTTAACTGACTGAGCTACCCAGGCACTCCTATAATGATTTGTCTTTAGACTATCCTATTATTAATTGTTGAGAAAATATATGAGATGATAAATATATCTTCTAATGCCCATCAATGCCTACTGACACAAAAATTTAAAGGATTAGAAGGTATTTCATTTCTTTTCTATAAGTCAATATTAAACAGCATCCTTTTCACTCTCGCATGAGATAGGTACCTTGTGACCTTATCACACTAGGTTTCTACTGTGAAAAACTTTTACCTCTATTAGTTAAGAACTGTCATATCTATTCAGGGGTTATATGTACTATGAAAATGTCATTCATATTCTAAGGTAGGAAGCTGTACCTCAAGCAATGACCCATCTTATTTGTATTTAACAAGTGTATAAACCACAAAGTGCAGTTCTGGCATTACATTAATGAACGACAGTAATAAAGTTGGGAAATCAATGATAAATCAACTAAAATGTTTAAACTCAGAATAATTGAGAAAAACTGGAATATTGAAAAATAAAAGGACAACTTAAGCAAAAGCAAAATAAAAATATTCTAAAATAAAATGCTAACTTTATAATGTAGATAGCTAACAGTTGATCCAAGAGAAAGTAGCTAATTTATCAAATACAACACCAAGGAGTTCCAAACAGGAGACCAGAAAGAATAATATTTCTAAAAAAAAAAAATTAGAAGTGCTTAAATATACACAAAGGAAAAAATATTTTGATTTTTATTTCAAGCAAAATGCAGCAGTTTAAAAATTATTCATACATGAGATTTATGAGATATATGTATGAGACATATAGAGAGAAATGTATTTAAATTAAAGTCACAGTGATAGTTACCTTTTATAACAGATTCATCATTAGCCACCAGTCAGTATTTCTCTTCCCTGTGCTAAGGCTCTCTACTATGGCTTTTTCCCTTATGTATTTGTAGTGAGTGTTAACTATACATGATGAAGTTAAACTGTTATTAAATGTCACACACCTGTACCTTTATGACTCATCAGTTCCCTAGAATGTATTATCAACATTCCAAAAAGGAAACATATTATATAAAATCATCTTGCCCCCATATATTTTTACAGGGGTGAAAAATGTTATAAGGATAAGAATTATTAATAAGTTGTCTAAGAAGAACACTGTCAGACTCTAGAAAACTAAGCTCAGTTAATCCCCTTATTTTAAAGAGGGTAAATAGGCTTATCAAGGTAAAAATTACATTAAAAATGTAATTTCTTTAATATATCAGTTTCCCAAGAATAAATATAATACCTCCATTCCTTTTTTCTTTCCTACTCTATTCCCCTCTACCTAATGATACTTATAATTCAGTAGTTTTATTACTTCTCAGGCGGTGGTGGATATAATATAACAAAGATGAATATATTTTAATAATATCTAACTTGAAAAAGGAGATACAGAACTCTGTGGTCTTGGCTTAGAGGCAACGCAAGCAGTTGGAAATGCATAATCTTTGATTTCTGCAATACTGATGTTTTTAAAGAACTTATTAAGTTTTTGAAAGCCACATTGAGGAGGGCATGGTAGAAAAGTACTCGTGTTTTTTTTTTCTTAATTTAAATGGTAGTTACTTTTGGAGGCAATTTAGGAAGCTTTGTAATATCTACATTTTGTTAAATTGTGGTATAATCACATATACAAACCAAAACTCACACATACATTAAATATGAATTTGCCAATAGTTTTGTTATTTCAAAACTTTCAGCAGTTGAGACTGAAGACTTAAGAGTGGAACCAAATTCAGATAACCAAAGGTATGACTTGGACAAAAGTTAGAGGTCAGGTAACAGAGAAGTCTGGAAACTAATAACCAAGCTGGAACTAGAGATCAAAATTAGACAGTCAGGGTGCCTGCGTGGCTCGTTGGTTGGGCCTAGGACTTCGGCTCAAGTCAAGATCTCACAGCTCGTGGGTTCAAGCCCTATGTGAGGCTTTGGGCTGACAGCTCAGAGCCTGGAATCTGCTTCAGATTCTGTGTCTCCCTCTCTCTCTGCCTCTCCCTCATTCATGCTTTCTCTCTCTCTCTCTCTCTCACAGAAATAAACACAAAACAAACAAACAAACAAACAAAAAACAACACTAGACACACAGGAATTAGCAAGAGAATGCAATTGCCAAAGATTAAGACAGGTGATTACATGGAGCCCCAGGACCTATGAGAATATGAAAAATCAAAATGAAGAAGAGAGAGACAAAACCAGATCAATGAGTAAATTTCTGCTACTTCCTTCTAGAATAAAAGCCAGTTCCACAATGCGATAGTCCAGGGCCTAAATACAGAAGGTAATTCATATTTGAAAAATAATAAGTGGGTTAATCTGATTAGATGAAGAGTATACATAACATTCAAAGCTAGGATGAATATACTAGCTCAGCACTTAGGAATGGGGATCTTCTGCAAAGCCTGTAAGAGATTGTACCCTGAGAGCTTTTGTAAGAGAAACATTTTAAATTTAAGGTAGAGAATGGATGCACATTGCCATTAGACTGCTAGAAATGTTTGTATTTTTCATAAGCTTCTAATGGATTTTTGTCTTTGTAGAAATATTTGCTTAAAGACACTCTAAGTGACCATTTTTACACATTACTTACTTCTGGGGAGGTCTAACAGACCACTACACAGAGTGAGCTGCAAATTGACTTCTATGAATTTTCATGCACATTCAGAGGGTTTTCAGGCAAAACAAGTCTTTCCCACATGCAAGTAAGCACCTTTGGGAATGCCAATGACAGTTCTGCATGGTTTTGGGCTTGAAATTCACATCAATTCATTTTTTGTTTAGTTCAAAAAATAAGAACTATTCTCCCCAAAGCATGAAAAGACTTAACACAAAATTGAGGTAAAGTATTAGAACATTTAGGTCATAATAATGCTGACTAACTGAAAACTGAAACTGACACATATTGCTTTATATTCTCATAAAAAGATAAAGGAAAAAGTTATGAGGTTTGTAAGAACAGTAGAAAAATGTAAAAAATCAATTATTGATGAATTATCTACCCCCAATTATGGCTTCCATTGGTTATAAAATAATCATTGATAAGACCTTTGATACAGCTATTCAGTTTATAAAAATGAATTGGAAAAAGTCATAATATACCAGTCAACTACTAAATACTGCAGATTTTCCCACTATGCTTACCTTTACCTCTCTTTCTACACCCATTCAGGAAGCAACAACTTCTAGTGCTAAATACTTGGTACATAATAGGTAGTGGTGATTGTTTTGAAGTGGTAAATTAAGGTCAGTTAGTTCAGAGTAAAGCACACAGTCTAGATATTGTACTGGTCATGTATGATCCATAATAAATTATCCAAAGTTCAAAATATTTTTTGAAAATTCCAAAAATAAATTCACTTCCTCACACTTCAAGAATCCAAAACTGAGAGAAGAAATTTCTCATTCTACCTAATAAAGCCGTCCTAAATGAATATCTGCTATACACCAGAAAGGTACTAAATGTGTGCTCATGAAGATGGTTGTCAGGTTAAGAACTGATAGGGGAATTCTAGCAATAAAGGTGCAGATAACATATAAACTCAAAGGGAATAAAACTAACACATTACTTGACAAATAGCAGGCCCAGAGAAATAATTCCTCACTCAAGTTTGAGAAATCAGAAAGAAATGGGGAAAAAGGAACATTTGGAATAAAAAATCCTCTGTGACATATAAGAAAGAACTTAGCTATTTCCCTAAAAATACATAGAGGTGTCTACCTCTAACATTTATTCAAGAAATAAAACCTTATATTGTGTCTGTTTTTTAATGATCTCAATTAAATGTAAGAAACCGTGGACCAAATGAAATAAAAGATAAGACACATGATGAAAAATGAATTAACAGAGAAAAATAAAAATCAAGGAGACCTTCAAAAAAGCAAAATTAGTAATTGTGATTAGTAATTGATAAAAAAATTTATTAGAAAGAAAAAATAAAAGCACAGATTTTGACAGATCAAAAAGACTTACTAAGTCCTAGGCAAGATTAACATAAAACAGGATAAATTAAATGTAAACTAAACAAAAATTAAATTCCAAAGCAAGATTTTATAAAACTTCAAGTAGAAATAAATTACTTTTAAGGAATAAAAAAAAGTTAGGCCTCTCTCACTGCCTCCAGAACACCAGAATTTTATTCAGAAATTGGGGAGAGAAAGATGCGGCAATTATTTTACACCCAGAAAAGATAACACAATGAAATGGCTAAGGCATATACTACTCATATATTTTCTAATTTTCTAATTGAAAAATTAAAAATTTTTCTTTGGAGTATTAAAAATAAAAAAATGAGAAACTAGAAGTATAGAGGACTATATCAACAATTTAAAATATAAAAACTTTAAAATAAGGTGTACTAGTTATGGAGCAGGTTAATAAGCTGGAACAAAAGACTTGCAAAATGCAGTAACCCACACAAGATTGCAGTCTACTTCTCTCTCATAAGAGTCAAGACAGGAAAGGCAGTCCCTGGTAGGTAGGTAGACAGTCCATAACGTTATAAGACTCAGATCCTTCTATCATCTTGCTTGGCCATCTCTTAGAATATTATCCATATATATATATATACATAGGGTTAAAACTGGCAAGGACAATCATTTCCACATTCTAGGCCATGGAAAATGGGAAATAGATCATGTGGAAACAAGTAATTTCCTTACACAATAATGATTTGGAAATTGCACACATCACTTTGCTTATATCCTATTGAACAAAACTTAGTCACAGGCCTCAACTACCTACAGGAGATTAGGAACTAAAGACTCTAGTTGAATAGACATGTGACCATGTAAAGCTCTGATTGCATCTGTGTGTATAAGGGAAGGTTTATTTAAAAAAAAAAAAGATGAGAATCATATATATTGGAATTCAATTTGTTAACAACAGCCCTTGCCACTTATAAAAGCAAAAATTAAAAGTCTTGAAAAAGAAACAAAGCTTAAATCAATAACAAAATAACAAAAATAATAATTAACATTTATAACCCTATATTATATTAGGAAGTCAAAAAGAAGTGATGGAAAGGAAAATACACCAAATTGTTTATTTTCTATAGAACTCAAAAATTCATATTCTTGTCTATTTGATTAGATAAAACTTATTTTCAAGCAATTTTTAAAAAGTAACTTATTTTTGAAGTTAAAGAAGATATTTTCTTTTCAATCACTAGAAAAAGAAAAATCAGAGAAAAAAAACTAATACAGAGATATTCAAAATGAAAAAATAAAGATAACAGAAATAAGATCATCCTAAAAAGTTTGTACAAAAAATAACTGAACTTACCTATTAAGACAAAACCTAAAAATATTGAACTTCAGTGTTCATACCAAACATTAAGACACCAAAATACTAATAGGCAAAATCAGACCAAAGGAAAGCAAGTAGTAATATTAATTTCAATCATAATAAAATTGAATATAATAAAGCATTAAAAAGGCAGTCATTTGTATCAACAAGCAATTTAATTCACAATCACAATGAAACAGAAGTGAACTTCCATGCTGAAGGTAGAAGACAATACAAATGGAAAAATTATTTTTGTTATAAGAATTTAAAGCAACTCTCTTTTACAGAAAAAAAAAAAAAAAGACTGACCAAGATCCCATAAGGGTTTAAATAGCAAAATTAAGTTTATATTAAATAAAATGAACTTTATTCTATACAGAACACTTATAAAAATTATTATGCTGTATTTCATAGAGGTAATCCCAATAAATGCTAAGAAACACATATTACAAAGCTCATATTCTATATTTGCAAGTTAACACTGGTAATTAACAACAAAAACACTTAAAAATTATCAAATCACTTGGAAATATAAAAAAGCCTTGCTCTTTTAACTCTAGGATGAACAGAAAAATCTGAACTACAGTCATAAGGTATTTTTAATTAAATGCTCTGCCTATTAAATAAAAGTAGAAATAAATGCACTCATAATTCAACATAAGATTGTTAGGAAATAAATTCTTAAGAAAACAGGATGAGTAAAATTGTTCGCTGTATTCAATTATTTACTTAACAAGTATTTGGCAAATGCATAGTGCTTTCCAGACACTGTAAGTAAATATGTAAATATGTAAGTACATAAACAACTAATTATATAACAATGTTATATTGTCATTAATGCTGTAAAGAAATATATAGTAAGGAAAAAAATGAAGGATATTGGGGCACCTGGGTGGCTCAGTCAGTTAAGCATCCAACTTCAGCTCAGGTCATGATTTTGTGGTTTGTGAGTTCGAGCCCTGCATCAGACTGTGCTGACAGCTCAGAGCCTGGAGCCTGCTTCGGATTCTGTGCCTCCCTCTCTCTCTGCCCCTCTCCTACTTGCGTTCTGTCTCTCTCCCTCTCAAAAATAAATAAACATTAAAAAAAATTATAAATAAATAAATAAATAAAGGATATTAAGAGGTACAAACTTCCAGTTATAAAATGTCATGAGGATAAAAAATATAGTGTAGGGAATATAGTCAATAATATTATAACTTTGTATGGTGAAATATAACTATACGTATCATGATGAGCATTTTGTAATGTAATGCTGAATCACTATGCTGTATAATTGAAATTCATATTATATGTCAACTATACTTCAATCAAAAATTTTAATATAAGGCAAAATGGGGTAGCAGAAAGTTACCTTTTTTTTTTTTTAGATAAAAGGGTCACAGAAGGTTTCTTTGAAGAGGTGACATTTGAACAAAGACTTAAAAGAAATAAGCAAGGCAAGCAAATGTCTAGTGAGAGAGTTGATGAAAAGGTGTGGACATTTGTAAATCAGAAAACTGAGAGGTGATTCTTAGGAAAAGTAGTAAATACAACTCTGAAAAATACTGCCAAAAAATAAAAAAGAAATCAGGCACATACAAAGACAGCTACAAGAGATTGTAACAGCAGATATAAGAGAGACTTTTATAAAATAAATGTATATATGAAATAACACACAGAATTTACATTTGCTCTGGTTATATGGTGAGGTGTTCATAATCTCCAGAATGATAAATACTGAAATATTTGTTCAGCTTTACCCTAAATCACACCTCAGTAAAAAGTCATGTGATTCCCAGCACATCCTTATCTAGCAATTTAGCTGTTTTTTCCACCTGTGCTAAAGTCTTCTCTCACTTAATAGTTATTTTCTCAAAGATGGACACATTTCATCACTTACAGAGTTATTGTTGACAAGTAGAGCACAACAAAGCCCTACTGAGATAAAAGTGCTGCACTCAGACCCAGGCTGGCTCAGTCTACATTCTTATCTCAGCAAAATTCATAATTCTAATATCATGGCTCGTAGGGGCCAATTGTGAAGAGCTAAAAGCAAAATGGAGTAAATCTAATAAATGATTATATAACATGACTATGAATAAAAAAAACCCAGATGATATACAATTTTATAAGACAATGAATATTTCCAGGGGCACCTGGAAGGTTCAGTCGGTTAAGGCTCAGGTCATGATCTCATGGTTCGTGTGTTTGAGCCCCACGTTGAGCTCACTGCTGTCAGCATAGAACCTGCTTTGGATCCTCTGTGTCCCTCTCTTCTGCCTCTCTCCCCCCTCTCAAAACTAAATAAACACTTTTTTAAAAGCTTTTAAAAGAAAAATATTCCCACCCACCAGCCAAGAACACAACTATTTTTAACAATTAAATCAATGAACAAAATACTTAGGAAATGGGATTTTACATTAGACTTTTCTGTGATTTAGGAATATTGGATAAATGTTCAAAGAAGCCCCACTTTAAGGGGAATGCCAAGGAACTGCCAAATATCCACTGTGGGGCTTATTAAAAGAAATTAAAATCAGATCTGATTCTTTTACTTCAATCTATCCACCTCAGGCTGGATTTAAAGAGAAAACAATGCAAAAGAAAGTTATTGTAATAGAGAATTGATCTGAGATATGAGTTGTCGGCCTAGGGAGAAGAGTATTATGGCTTTTCCCTCTATTTCCTCATTTCAATCTAATTGAGGATAATCTCCAAGAGAATCGGTCACAGAGATCAGGAGTGGCTGAAAGAAGAGGAGAGTGGCATCCCTTTCTCTGTCTGGATACTTAGTGTGGAATACATGGCCCCTGGAATATATGGCTAATACAATATGGATTAGGATATGAGAGGTCCTGGGGAAATTTGACACATATTCCCTGTAGCTGCTTTGAGCAGATGGCAAGAGTAAGACACAGAGAGAGAATAGCAGAGTGGTGCCTTTACTTGCACCATTTAGAGTAAGTGCCACAGTCTTAAAGGTGTCTTGGAAAAGGGAAGCCAAAAACCCTACTATTAGAGACTTCAGGTGTATTGGTAGGGTGGCAAAGAAGTCCTTGCAGTGCTCCAAAGAACAAACACCTGCAGCCTGGTGTCTGCAAAGACATCAATGACAATAATAGTTAAGTTCTAAGACTTCTGCTACTTCCTCTAATCCCCCCTGCATCCTATTCCAACCCTGTGGGAGCCAAAAGCAACAGACAGAGGGAAAGGAGAGGAAAAAACAGCAGACAGCATGAAATCACACCTTGCCTTGGTTCTTGCTGCTAGTGTCTAGCCACAGGCCATGCCCAGGATTGGGCTCTAGGGAGCGGTCAGAGGGGGAAAAGCTTTAAATTGGAGATACAATTAGGTTGAGTGGTATATTTGAAAGCCTAAAGACAGTAGTAATAACTTCAGAAGAAGCCTGTTCTTATAGCTGTGAGTGACTAGAAAGCCATGGGATCTGACAGAGGTGCTCGCAAAAGGGGAAATGAAGACCTTTAGAGTGTCATAGAGTCCTGGTCCAAACCACTATCATCTTCTTGTTGGATTTTTTGCAATCCGTTTTTTAATAGCTTTTGTCTTTGCCCTCCTTCAGTCTATTCTCAACATAGAAGCCAGACTGATCGTGCAAAAATTGTATCAATCAACTTTTGCTAAAATAATAGTGGGAAGAAGGGGTGTGGGAGTTTGATTCTAAATTAAATGAATAAATAAAATAAGCATTTTATAATGCTACTGTATATTTCTCAGTGTCTAAATGGTATTATTAATGGGGTTGATATATGTGGTAGCTATTCTGCATAGATAGTCCCGCAATGAACCATGCCTCCCAGTAGGTCTTTCCTTCTCTAGTTCTGTCCCACATTGAATTTAATGTTGGTGGTCACAAATGTAAACTGAGACCAATTAGCATGTTTGGGAGTGTGTGTGTGTGTGTGTGTGTGTGTGTGTGTGTGTGTGTCTGTGTGTGTGTGTCTGTGTACCTTTTTTTTCAACTGTATTTCCAGCTCCTAGAGTAGTGCCTTGCACATAGTACAGTAGGAACAGTTGAATAAATAAAATGAACATTTGATAAGATCCCATTGTATGCTTTTCAGATCTAGTAATGCTATTAAGAGATGATATGAATACTTGGTTTTGTCCGAGTATGACCCTACAGTGTACCATATGAATCCCTTTTAGATAAGTCCAGTGGCCTTCTATATTAAATGTGAGCTGGCTATTGTAACCAATAGACTGTGGTGGAAGGGATTCTATGTGACTTCCGAGGCTAGGTCAGAAGAAATCTTATAGTTTCTGCCATGGTCTTTTATGACACTCATTCTGGTGGAAGCCAGCCAACGGTAGCAAAATGTCTGACACTTCTGAGACCCACACACTGTGAAGGTCAACCTGTCATTGTAGAGAGACTACATGAAAAAAGAGATAGATGACAGGCCAGTCCCAAGCATTTACAGT
Source organism: Acinonyx jubatus (assembly GCF_027475565.1). Lineage (NCBI taxonomy): Eukaryota > Metazoa > Chordata > Mammalia > Carnivora > Felidae > Acinonyx > Acinonyx jubatus. Next base: position 81,633,761 of record NC_069382.1, on the reverse strand, counting down.
CTTCCCAGCTGAGGTGACAGGTATAGGAGTGAAGAGACCATTTTGTACATCCATCCCATTCAAGCCTTCACATGATTTCAGCGTGAACATTATCCAGCTGCAATCTCATGAGAGTCCCTAAGGAATAAGTGGCCAGATGAGACCAGCCAACCCACAAAATTGTGAGAGATAATAATTGTTACTTTAGGCTACTAAGTTTTAGGGTGGTTTGTTCACAGCAATAGATAACCAGAACAGCTTAACTATGAAAACAAGAAAACGAGAATGTTATACTGAAGATTAAAAATCCTAAGGAATCACATCCATATATCAGTGTCTAAATATTCCCCACCAGGAAGAGTAGAGATTTTTGAAGAATTACCTGATCCCAGAGCTCAGAAAGAAATGTACAAAATGCATTTGAAACATGTTATCCTGAAAACAATAAATTATCAAAGACAACTACTAGAACTGTGACATAAGTATTCAAGAGCCAGCTAGACAGAGGTACCACTGTTCACAAATCGGACAAATGGAGCAAAAATAATATTGACTATAACAGCTTGAAACATTTAATATGTTAAAATTCTGGATGCTTTTTTAAAAGGGAACTAATTGGTCAACATTTGAGGATGTTAAAGAAATAAATCATTATTCTGAAAACAAGTATATAAAGAGAAAAAAGTGAAAATAAGAAGAAAACACCAGGGTGCCTGGGTGGCTCAGTCAGTTGAGTGTTCAACTTCGGCTCAGGTTATGATCTTGCGGTCCATGATTTCAAGCCCCACATCAGGCTCTGTGCTGACAGCTCAGAGCCTGGAGCCTGCTTTGGATTGTGTATCTCCCTCTCTCTCTGCCCCTCCCCTGCTCATGCTCTGACTCTCTCTGTCTTTCTCTCTCAAAAATGAACATTAAATTATTTTTTAAAAAAAGAAGAAGAAAACACCTATAGCAGTGTGCATAATGAAACTTAACCTCAGAATCTCCAGAGTTTAGCACAACTCCCAGGATTCGGTAGCCAATTAGTAAATGTTTTTTTAAGTGACAGCAAAGAGGAATGATGTCAAGATGACAGAATAGGAAGTTTCTACTCTCTTTCCCCACCTGGACACACTAAGTCAACAATGCACAGCCCAATTTTCTTCATAAGAAATTCAGAAACCAGTTGAGAGGCTTCTAGCAAGCATAAAAACAGGGCCTGGGTGGTTCAGTTGGTTGAACATGGGACTTTGGTTCAGGTCATGATCTCAAAGTTTGTGAGTTCAATTCCCACATCAGGCTTTGCACTGGTAGTGTGAAGCCTGCTTGGGATTCTCTCCCTCCCTCTTTCTGTACCTTCCCCTCTTGCACATGCTCTCTCTCTTCCTCAAAATTAAAAAAAAAAACTTTTTTAAAAAACTCATTGAGTTTATGATTCCCTCTCATTATAAGTGCCCCCCACCTCCAAAACAGTGCCACACAATCAGGAGGAAATCCCTAGCTCCCAGATTCTCTCTGGGAAGGGAAGGAAAGGATTGAACCATAAATCCATAGATCTATTTCTAGAGACTACCTAAGAAATTTGTTTCTGCCTTGCCTGAATCTGAGCAATGACAGGAAAGGTCTCAAGGTTGAGAGCTTCTGAGAATAAAGGAAGCAATTTAGAATAGCCTGTACACACCCATATAATTCAACCCTAAGCAAATGAGTGAAAAAACACCAGTCTCAACTTCCCCTTGGAGAAAGAAAGAGTTGGAGTCAACATTCTAACTTGACCAGGTGCTACCCAAGGCACTGGCTTCTACCTTGCCTGTCACTGGTCACTGCCAAGACCCAGAATACTTTAGACAATTGAGGGGTACTAACAATAAAGGTAAGACTTGGGCCAACATAATAAAGACTATATAGGGGCACCTATGTGGCTCAGTGCATTTTAATATTTAATATTTATAAACATACACACATATATACAGACATATATATATATGTGCACACATATGTGGGTATGTACATAGACAAACACACAGAGATAGTTTTTTTCCCTTGAGAAAAAATAAGCAAAATATAAAGAAAATCAGAAGGAAAATATAACCCAATAATAAATATTGCCTTTAAGGAATAAATAAAATATGTAAAAATATTTAAAATATTAAAGAAGGTTATCTTTGACAGATCAGGAAAACACTGATAAACCACCACCTAGATGACATCCAGTTATCAAATTTCAAGGGTGTTGTGGGGCTGTTTGATATCATCTAAGAAGGACCACAGACTAGAAAATATTCTTTTATTAAATGATAGAGGAGATCATATATTTATGTTTTGTTTTTATGCTGTGATTTGTTTTATAATGTCAAGATACAGTACTAGTACAGTACTAAAGATACAGTACTAATATACAATATTTGGAATCTTATGAAATATATTTAATAGAACTCTTTTGTTAACAAAAAGAAGACCAGAGTAGCATAAATTTTTAAAAGGGACTTTACCATAAGAATATAAAAGTATCTCAAAGACATAGATGCAGCTGGGCCTCAGAAAAAACAGAACTAGTAGTTCAAATGCCATCATGGCTCTTTCCCCATCTTTTACCACACTCATTTGAAAACAGCTCTAGTCTTCCTTCTATCTCTATACCCAGGCATTCTCTGCTTTTATATAATCCATAGGGCAGAAAATATGACCAACAATGAAGTCTAGTGTTGAAATTCAAAAGGCCAGCCAGAATACTACCAAAACTTGATAGCTTAATTTCAGAGAGGTTCTGACTGGGCCAGCATGATGCATAGAGATGGCCAGGAGTCCAGTTAACATGGCTACTCTCACTTTAGCCATGTAGACAGAGTTAGCGGGGAATAAGAGTACTCCAAGATAACTCAGAGGGGCAAGCAATCCCACGAATTTCCACTTCAAAGAAAATATGTCTAATATAGAGATAGTTTGAAACATTCCAAACACGGAAAAATGCAATGTGATTTGACAACTTCTAGTTAGGTTTTATTGCTATTGTTTAAGTAAATGTTGTATTTACTGTTGGTGAATTAAAAAGAAAAGATATTAGAACCTATAGAGAGTGTTTAACTGTCTGTTCTTTTTGCCAATGTGCCTTAGAAAGTAAAATAATTAGTCCAGAAATAAGAAATCAAGCTAACAAATATATGCTAAATGAGACAATCATCTAGCACTGTGAATAGGAAAAAGATGTGACTCTTACTATGGGAAAAACATTGAAACAATCAATCCATACAAAATAGCAATAAGGAAAAGAAAATGAGATACTGTAATATTCTTAGCTGAAGAAAAATAGGAAAACAAAATGGGGCAGAGTATTCTCTGATAAAGTGTCTGTTTTCATTTGGAAATTAGGTGCGGAACTGATCACCATAATACAAAAAATCATGGGCTCAGTAAAGTCAATATATGTTCCAATCCAAGCACAAAACTACTGACATTGTTTTGATACATTTGGATGAAAAGAACTTAATACTTCTTAGTGACCTGATATTTAATGAATGAACAAATAGAGTTTCTACACTGGAATTACATTCATAAACAAGAAAGCATTAAAAAAATTCATTAACTACCAGCAAGTAAGTGTTGCAGCCAGCAATATTATTCCTTGTAAAGTACAATATATTGAACAGATTACTGTGGAAGACCAAGTGGGGAAAAAATGTTAGCAGTTGTTATAGCAGACTAATATTATTTCTTTGAAAACTTAACCAATACTTCTGAGAAGTAGCATTCAGCAGTGAGATTCTAATAGTCATGTATGACATTCATTTATGGAATGAAATGATTATTCCTTTACTCTAAATAATTTAATATCATATTACCTTCCTTTCATTAAAACAACCAAATTCAAATACCTTTCTCAGGAATCTTTTGATTATAAGTCCTCTGCTATTTCAAAAAGAAAGAATTATTTTTTCCTCACAATTCTTGATTGGTTACTATGCATACACGAATGTGTAATGCTCACTATAATACATTAAGTACTTACAGCCCTTATTTTCCATCCACATTTATATTCATTGCCTAGGCATCTATATGGGGTATGTTCTAAGACACAGAAATCTCTATGCCACTTATTCTATGAAACCAATCACTGCACTTAAAAAGACTGTATTATTTCAAAACTTTAAACAGAATGCCCACATTTTTATTTTTTAAATATTTAATGCAAAAGTCTATTTTGTGATGGTAAAATATCTTTTTTTATATTTTAGTTAATATACATTGCAATATTTGTTTCTGAATTGGAATTCAGTGATTGTGATTCATCACTTACATACAACACCCAGTGTTCATAATAACAAGTGCCCTACTTTTTTTTTCATATTCATTTATTTATTTCTGAGAGAGAGAGAGCGAGCCACACAGGGGCAGAGAGAGAATCCAGAGCAGGCTCCACACTGTCAGTGCAGAGCCTGATGTGGGGCTTGAACTCACGAACCAAGATCATAACTGGAGCTGAGATCATGACCAGAGCCAAAGTCTAGTCAGATGCTTAACCAACTGAGTAACCCAGGCATCTCACAAGTGCCCTTCTTAATACCCATCACCCATCTAGCCCATCTCCTAACCACCTCCTCCATCAACCCTCAGTTTGCTCTTTATTGTTAAGAGTCTTTTGTGGTTTGCTTCTCTTTTTTCTCTTCCCCCCTTCTCATGTGTTCTTCTGTTTTGTTTCTTAAATACCATATGCCAGTGAAATTGATATGATATTTGCCTTTCTCTGATTGACTTATTTCTCTTAGCATAATACATCCTAGCTCCATCCACATTGTTTCAAATGGCAAGATTTTTTTTGATGGCTGAGTAAAATTCCATTATATATATATATATATATATATATATATATATATATATATATGTGTGTGTATATATATATATATATATATATATATATATATCACATCTTCTTTATCCATTCATCAGTCAATGGACACATGGGCTCTCTCCATAGTTTGGCTATTATTGATAATGCTGCTAAAACACTGTGGGGCATGTACCCATTCAAATCTGTATATTTGTATCCTTCAGGTAAAATGTAATAGTGCAACTGCAAGATCATAGGGCAGTTCTATTTTTAGTGTTTGAAGAAACTCCATACTGTTCTCCACAGTGGCTGCCCCAGTTTGCATTCCCACCAGAAGTGCAAGAGGTTTCTTTCTTTGCATCATTGCCAACACCTATTGTTTATTCTGTTGTTAATTTTAGCGTTTCTGACAGGTATAAGACGGTATCTCATCATGGTTTTGATTTATATTTACCTAATGATAAGTGATATTGAGCATCTTTTCATGTGTCTATTAGCCATCTGGATGTCTTCTTTGGAAAAGTGTCTATTCATGTCTTCTGCCCATTTCTTACCTGGATGTTTAATTTCGGGGGTGTTGAGTTTGATAAGTTCTTTATAGATTTTGGATACTAACCCTTTATCTGATATGTCATTTGCAAATATCTTCTCTTATCCCATAGGCTGTCTTTTAGTTTTGTTGATTGTTTCCTTTGCTGTGAAGAAGTTCATATCTTAATGAAGTCCCAGTAGTTCATTTTTGGTTTCATTTCCCTTGCCTCTGGAGACAAGCCTGGTAAGAATTTGCTCTGGTTGACGTCAAAGAGGTTGATGGCTGTGTTCTCCTCTAGGATTTAGATGGTTTCCTGTCTCAAATTTAAGACTTTAATTCATTTTTAATTTATTTATGTGTATGATATAAGAAAGTGGGCCAGTTTCATTCTTCTCCATGTTGCTGTCCAATTTTCCCAATCCCATTTGTTGTAGACACTGTCTTTTCTCATTGGCTAGTCTTTCCTGCTTTGTCGAAAATGAGTTGACCATATAGCTGTAGGTAATTTCTGGGTTTTCTATTATGTCCCGTTGATCCATGTGTCGGTGTTTGTACCAGTACCATACTGTCTTGATGACTACAGCTTTGTAATATAGCTTGAGATCCAGAATCATGATGAGTCCAGTTTTTTTCTTTTTCACAATTACTTGGGCTACTTGGGGTCTTGTGAGGTTCCATACAAATTTTAGGATTGTTTGTGCTAGTTCTGCAAAGAATGCTGGTGGTATTTTGATAGAGATTGCATTAAATGTGTAGATTGCTTTGGATAGTACAGATGTTTTTAAATGTTTGTTCTTCCAATCCATGAGCATAAAATGTTTTTCCATTCCTTGTCCCCTCTTCAACTTCTTTCATAAGTATTCTTTAGTTTTCAGAGTACAGTTCTTTTACCTCTTTAGTTAGGTTTATTCCTAGGTATCTTATTGATTTAGTGGCTATTGTAAATGGGATTTATTCCTTAATTTCTTTTTCTGATGCTTCTTTATTGATGTATAGAAATGCAACAAATTTCTGCACGTTGATCTAATATCCTGCAACTTTGCTGAATTCTTGTATTTGTTCTGGTGAATTTGGTGGAGTCTTTTGGGTTTTCTGCATAGAAAGTAGCATGTCATCTGCAAATGGTAAAAGTTTTGACTTTTCCCTTTATTTCTTTTTATTGTCTGATTGCTGAGGCTAAGAGTTCCAGTACTATGTTAAATAGTAATGGTGAGTGTGGGCATCCTTGTGTTGTTCCTGACCTTATGGGAAAGGCTCTCAGTTTTTTCCCCATTGAGGATGATATTAGCGGTGGGCCTTTCATATATGGCCTTTATGATGTTGAGGTATGTTCCATCTATCCCTACTTTGTTGAGGATTTTTTATCAAGAATGGATGCTGTGTTTTGTCACATGCTTTTTCTGCATCTATTAAGAGGATCACATGGCTCTTATCCTTTCTTTTATAATGTGGTATATCACATTGATTGATTTGTGAATACTGAATCAGCCCTTCAGCCCAGGAATAAATCCCACTTGATCATGGTGAATAATTCTTTTAATGTACTTCTGGATTCAATTTGCTAGTATCTTGTTGAGAATTTTTGCATACAGTTTCATCAGGGATATTAACCTATAATTCTTCTTTTTAGTGGGGCACTTTTCTCATTTTGGAATCAAGGTTATGCTGGCTTCATGAAATGAGTTTGGAAGTTTTCCTTCCATTTCTACTTTTTGGAACAGTTTGAGAATAGGTATTAACTCTAAATGTCTGGTAGAATTTCCCTGGGAAGCCATCTGGCCCAGGACTCATGTTTGTTGGGAGATTTTTGATTACTGATTCATGTTTTTTTCTGGTTATAGGTCTGTTCAAATTTTCTATTTATTCCTGTTTCAGTTTTGGTAGTTTGTGAGTTTCTAAGTATTTGTCCATTTTTCCAGATTACCCAGTTTGTTGGCACATAATTTTTCACAGTATTCTCTTATATTTTTTGGTATTTCTGCAGTGTTGATTGTGATCTTTCCTCTTTCATTTATGACTTTATCTATTTGGATCCTTTCTCTTTTCTTTTTGATAAGTCTGGCTAGGGGTTTATTAGGTTTTTTTTTTTATTCTTCCAATGAACCAGTTATTAGTTTCATTGATCTGTCCTACTGTTTTTTGTTTGTTTCTATAATGTTCATTTCTGCTCTAATCTTTATTATTTCCCTTCTTCTGCTGGCTTTAGGCTTTATTTGATGTTCCTTTTCTAGCTCTTTTAGGTGTAAGGTTAGATTGTGTATTTGGGAACTTTCATGCTTCTTGAGATGGTCCTGAATTGCAATATACTTGTGTTGTCATTTTCATTTGCTTTCCTATATTTTTTAATTTCTTCTTCAATTTCCTGGTTAACCCATTTATTCTTTAGTAGGATGTTCTTTAACCTCAATGTGAGGGCTTTCCATATTTTTTCTTGTGGTAGACTTCAAGTTTCATAGCGTTGTGATCTGAAAATATGCATGGTATGATCTCGATCTTTTTGTACTTGTTGAGGGCTTATTTGTGATCCAGTATGTGATCCATTCTGGAGAATGATCCATGTGCACTTGAGAAGAATTTGTATTCTTCTGCTTTAGAATGAAATGTTCTGAATACATCTGTTAATTCCATCTGTCCAGTGTATCATTCAAAGCCTTTGTTCCCTTATTGATTTTCTGCTTAGATGATCTATTGGTATAAGTAAAGTGTCAAAGTCCCCTACTATTATTGTATTATTGTCAAAGCCCTTTGTTATGTTTGTTATTAATTGATTTATATATTTGGGTTATTTCAAGTTGAGGGCATAAATATTTACAATTGTTAGATCTTGGTGGATAGACCCCTTAATTATGATATAATGCCATTCTTCACCTCTTGTTATAGTCTTTAGTTTAAAATCTAGTTTGTCTGATAGAAGTATGGCTACTTCAGCTTTCTTTTGACATCCATTAGCATGATAGATGGTTCTCAATTCCTCACTTTTAATTTTCAGGTGTCTTTAGATCTAACATGAGTCTCTTATAAACAGCATACAGATGGATCTTGTTTTTTGTTTTGGGTTTTTTTTATCCATTCTAATACCCTATGTGTTTTGATTGGAGAAATTTTACCATTTACATTCAGAGTGATTATTGAAAGATGTAAATTTAGTGCCATTGTGTTACCTGTAAAGTTTGTGTTTCTGGTGATGTTCTCTGGTCCTTTGTAGTCTTTGTTGCTTGCTATTTTTTTTTCTCTCCACTCACAGAGTCTCCCTTAAAATTTCTTGCAGGGCTGGTATAGAGGTCATGGACTCCTTTAGTTTTTGTTTGTCTAGAAAACTCTTCATTTCTCCTTCTATTCTGAATGACAGTCTTGCTGGATAATGAGTTCTTGGCTGTATATTTTTCCCCCTCAGCATTTTGTATATCTCATCTCACTCCCTTCTGGCCTGTCAGGTTTCTGTGACTGATCTGCTACAAACCTGATTTGTTCTCCCTTGTTGGTTAGAGATTTCTCTTTCTGTTTTCAGAATTCTTTCCTTATGTCTATACTTAAAAATTTTTACTATGATATGTCTTGGTGTTCATCAGCTTTCATTGAATTTGATGGGAGTTCTCTGTCCTTCCTGGATTTTGATGTTTGTTTCCTTTCCCAGATTAGGGAAGTTCTCAGCTCTAATTTGTTCAAATAAACATTCTGCCCCCTTTTCCATCTCTTCTTCCCCTGGAACTCCTATGATATGGATACTGTTTCATTTTATGGAATTACTAAGTTCTCTAAATACCTCCTTGTGATCTAATACTTTTCTTTTTCTCTTCTTTTCAGATTCATTATTTTCCATAATTTTATCTCCTATATCCCCCATTTCTGCTCTGCTTCTTCAATCTTCATTGTGACTGTATCCAATGCTATATTGGTTATAGCATTTTTTTTTATTTCAGCTTGAATGGTTTTTAGTTCTTCTATCTCTGCAATAAGGGATTCTCTAGTGTCTTCTATGTTTTTCTCAATCCCAGTTAGTAGTCTTATGACGGTTGTTCTAAATTCTTGTTCAGGTGTCATTTTGAAGCACTCAATTTTCAGTACACTTGGTGCATGGGGGCTGCTGGCTGTGCTGGTCTTCTGGAGGAGAGGCCTGATGCATCAGCTCAGAGTCAGTCTTGCTCCAGTAAATAAGCAGTTGCCAGACAGAGGGGAGTGGGGTTTGGAGTAAGCAGATCCCATCTCCCCTGGGAGTACTATGTTGCTCTATGAAGGTCCACCATGTTGGTGTTGGGGGAGAAATGGCACCACCCCAATCTTTTGTTCCCAGACAAGCAACTCACACCACTTGCTGTTCAGGCAGCCCTTACAGAATAGCGAGGGAAGTCAACTCGCCCTGCATCACAGTTCCTCTGCATTTTTCCCGTCATATGCGGCTGGGATTCAAAACTCAAAAGTTTTTGTTTGCTTGTTTGTTTGTTTTTTTAATGATTTTTTATAGTTTATTTATTTTGAAAGAGAGAGAGAGAGCCCATGCACATTGTTTTAACAAACAAATCAAAGCACACCTAGTTAGAGAGAGAGAGAGAGAGAGCGCCTGCCAAGCAGGCTCCACACTGTGTCACACAGAGCCCAATGTGCAACTAGAACTCATGAACTGTGAGATCATGACCTCAGCTGAAATCAAGAGTCGGATGTTTAACCAACTGAACCACCCAGGCACCCCCAAAACTCTAAGTTTTAAAGGACCCAGCACCATGTGCACCTGCCCCCTCCTCCAGAGTAGAGCCTCTCCATACTGTGTCTGATATCCTTTATCCCAGAAAAACAGTCCCATGCCTGTGCAGTGCATGGAATCTATCTGTAGCACCACAAAAAGCAGTGACCAGGTTATCTGCTCTCTGGGTGCACCTCTGTCCCCTGCTGATGAAAGGTCTTTTGCTGGTGCCTATAGGCTCTTTTGTCCTTGGAGAGCAATACATCCTCTTCCAAAAGTACTCCAGGAAGGGAAATGTTCTCTCCCAGTGCACCCTGGAGATCCCTACACCACGCTATGCACTACAGGCCAGCTCCTTCCTCCCCAGGAGTGCGCACACAGCTCCACTCTAGAGAAAGTCATGCACCTCCAAAACCTCAGAGTTTGAGCTCCAAACACTGTTTGCAAAAAAACCCTGTCACACTCAGTACTTCTTGCTCCCCAGTCCTTGGTTCAGAGAGGTTTTCCTCTTGTGGAAACCTGATGCCACACTCTCAGCCCCTCTCTTTCTCTCCCTTTTGTCTCTCCATGGGACCCTTTCCCTCCTCTCTATAGCATCATAGTTTTTCATTCCCCCAATTTACTTCCACACACCTCGCATCTGCCAAGTTGTCTCCCTCCAATTGTGGAGATACTTTTTCTGTCCACAGATCAATTTCCTGGTCATTTCAAGTGATCTGATCTCAATACAGTTGTATTAGAGGGAAGAAGAAAGCCCAGGGTCCCCTGCTTTTCCACCATCTTAACTCCTCCAAAGGTAAAATATCTTAAACATGGTAAGTACTCAGATATTCTTGTAATGTCATTGAAATTAAACTTGTCAAAAGCAGATATTTGGGGACATATTATTTTCCAGCTCAAGTTATGGAAAACTGTATTCTAACTGGTCTTGCCACTGCAAGATTTTTTTTTAATTGAGGCTCTTTGAAACAATATTAATATTAGTAACTTGAAATCACATGGAATCCTTAACTACCATCCTGATATGAAGACAAAATGTTCATTTCCTTTCATATATTTTACCTATGAGCCCCTATAACACTTTAATGCACTTTCCATTGTTTTAATAACAATATAAATACAACTCACTCTTACTTTTGCAACACCACTCTGATAAGATTTTGCAAGATTTTATTAGTATTTTGTCATCTCTAATGATTTTACTCTTGTTCTGAACTGAAATATCTTATAATTACAAAATTGACACAGTGTATTTTTGGGTGATAATTGCTAATTATATGTCCTACTTGAAAAAGATTCTAATTAAACTCAGGATAAAAGCAGGCAACGAAATCATGAGATTCTTTCTGTAAAGAAACATTTCTATAAAATGTTAAGTACAATAGTCATGAAATGAAATCTCCATTTGATAATTGTAGTACATTGGGTATATTCTAGGGCACTTTAGTTAAAAACATATCTGATACCTATAAAGATGACATTTTAACATACCACTGAATCTCTTGGAAAAAAAATACTACTGGCTATGATAAGAACTCTCTTTTTTTCTTTCTTTTCTTTAAGTCTTTCTTTCTTTTTATTTCTGTTTCTTTCTTTCTTTCTTTCTTTCTTTCTTTCTTTCTTTCTTTCTTTCTTTCTTTCTTCTTTCTCATTATAAACACTGCAGGGAAGTGCCTAGACCACACACATATCAACATGCACATGTTTAATAGCAGATAAATGTTTCTTATTACTAATTTCCACCAAGCCAGGAATATGAATGATTGGATTTGCCATCAGCAACATTGGATGCTAGAAAAAATAGAGCAATGTGTTCACAAGTCACAGGAAAAAATCAAGTGGCTAAAAATATAACTTTTCAGGTAGATTTTCTTAAGCTACTAAAGGATATATTACACTAAAATGAATAAAGAAAGAAAGAATACACAGGATCTGGGAAAAGGATCCAACAGCAGAAAGAGGTAAAGGAATTTGTATGAACTTGTCAAAAGGATGTCCCAAGATAAGAGCTATGCAGAAAGCCTACAGTACAGCCATCATGGAACAGAAGATGTAAAGTTCCAGAAAAACATGCTTTTAATAAAAAATAAATAAAAGGTAGTGGTGCAGTTACTGGCATATTATCTTAGAAGTTTGACTACTTTGAAAATTATATTCATAAATATTTTATAGAACTGTTAGAGGGTATAGAAAGCCTCAGATTTTGACTTAAATAAAAGTAGATCAATGGGAAAAAATAAGGCAATTGTCAACTTCAAAGGGGAAAGGTTCTAACAACAAATTGTATTCATGTTATAATACCTGGGCTCAGCAGTGAAAAAGATCTACATACACACTTCCATAGTAATGAAAAACAAAAAAAAATAGGTTTAACCAAAAATTGTGATATTATATTGGGGAGCAGAACAAAGAAAAGAATTGGGGAAAGAATAAAGAGAAGGAATCTTCATCTATTTCGAGAAGAAGCCTATAGCGGCACCTGGGTGGCTCAGTCAGTTAAACATCTGACTCTTGATTTCAGCTCAGGTCATGATTTCATGGTTAGTGGGTTTGGGCCACACATTGGGCTACATGCTGTCTGTGTGGAGCCTGCTTGGGATTCTCTCTCTCCTCTCCCCTGCTCTCTCTCTCTCTCTCTCTCTCTCTCAAAATAAATAAATAAACTTAAAAAAATAAATAAAATGTTAAGAAGACAGTAGACATTGCCGAAAAAGTAAAGAATCAAAAGAATAGTTTGCACATATTTAAAAATATAGAAATAAATGTCAAAAATAAAATTAAAAAGTTGAAAGTATAAAGTAATTGCCTCTAAGGACAAGAAATTAAGAAATGAAGGACATTACCAAAAGATACAAGGATGTTTTGGAGATTCTGGGATAATAAGTAAGAAGACTATATATTCTGTTTTGCTCACATAGTCTGTTTATGGAGTTTTTCCTCAGTATTATTCCTGTCCAATTTAGCATTTTCCTTGATTATTCATCTTTAATGAAGTTTGTTCTTGGACTTTCCAGCTTCTGACATGGCTTTATTTAGTGACTTAAAGACTCATGTGCAGTACAGTTCTCACCTTAATGTGTATATAAATCTGAAAGATAATCAGCAATCAACTGCCTTTCTTCATGGAGATTTTCCAGACTCGGCATAACAAATGCTACCCTCCAAGACAGCTCGCAGATCCTTGCCTATGACACCAGCCGACCCTCAACACAAGTGACTAGGGCAGTCATCTCTTTCAAATCTCAGGTGGGTAGCAGGAAAAATACTCTGTGCCTCTATCCTGTGAGTCAATTGTCTTAATGGCTAGTTGCGCATGACTCATGTCATGGTCTGCTAGATGCATAAAGCCACCAGACCACTAACTGGGAAAAGGAGAAAAGATTAGTATGAAACATGAGAACTTATAGGCTAGGTATATATGAAACATATGGAAGAAATAAAAGCATAACAGTTCTGCTGTACAGTAGATAGATATTAGCCTGAATGCCATATGCTACACTTTAGTCATTTATTATAGGATATAAATCTACAACTATTTAGCTTGCTATTTGGTAATTTTTTTTATTATTTTACATATTCTTTCAGCAGCAATGGCCTCAAAAAAGTCAAAGTACATATTTAATCAAAAATCACGCTAAATCCCTTTCAAAGGGCAATAACAAATGTACAGCCTACTCAAAATGTTTACTATCCTCCATGCCATGAGGATTATAGAGATATCATTGGCTGTGTCAAAACCAGTCAGAAATCTGATCAAGAATGCCACCATCTGTTTTAACTTTTGATATTTACATTAACAAGACTGCATCTAGAGATGATAAAGAAAATGTGCAGCTATAGAAGGTGCATCACTTACTCTGTGAAGCATGAGTTTTCATTTAGATCAAATGACACTGCTTCTATATTAACTTAGCTTATCTTCTTGTATAAAAAGTGAAGTGATATCTGTTAACATGTTGGCTCAATCAGTAAAATGAAAACATCATAAACAATTATGCCAATTTCATGTCTGTGCTATCAGATACTTCAAATAGAAAATGAGTTAATTCTAATGATTTTATTTTTTTCATACAACTTATGGAATCCAAGTAACACATAAAAATTCATACTACTTAATATGAAACATCTGACATTATTATGCATGCTATTGAGGAAAAAGTACTTTTTCCAGTAATAACATGTACACAAATTTTGATGGAGTAGAGTACATTATCATAAGAACAATGTTCTTATTAAATTGAAAACATATGATAGAGAAGTATACTTAGAACTGATTGTGGTGCACACATAATTCATAACTGTATCCAAACGTCATAATATTCTACCAGTTGAAAAATAAGTAGAGGTATTAAAATTTTACAAAAAACTTTATAAATATTTTATACATATCTATACACCTGACTACAAATTTTTTCAACAAAGCTATTGTGAAAATAAAACAAGAACCAAAAAAAAGAGCTTCTACATAGCAGTATGCATTTTCCTTTTGCTATTTCCCTTCAAATATTTAAGTCTTTGAGCAAAACCTTTGTAAAACAAACTATGCGTCTTTTAAAAACATGGAACTTTTTGTTAAAAGTCCTTTACATTTAGATTACATCTTACTCAGTGTGACTTAAAAATCAATAATTAAGAGGTTAAAAAATATTCAGATTTTGGAGCTTTTACTGAATTGCAATGGTTAAAAGCTTGTAAACAAGAAGATACTGAATTGTACCACTACAAATGTAAAGAAAGAGAAAAAGTTATGTGACATTTGAATTTAGTGATTAAGTTTTCAGATATAATACCAAAAGCACATCTGTGAAAGAAAAACTTTGTAAGTTGAATTTTTATTAAAATTAAATTTTTCTGGGCTGCCTGGGTGGCTCAGTCAGTTGAGCACCCAACTTCAGCTCAGGTCATGATCTTGTGGTTCATGAGTTCAAGAGTCACATCAGGCTCACTGTTGTCAGTGCAGAGTCCGCCTTGGATCTTCTGTCTCTTTTTCAACACCTCACTCTCTCATGTTCTCTCTCAAAAATAAACATTTAAAAATTTTTCAATTTTTCTCTGCAGTGACTGGGATAAACTATGTGGAAAATACATATCTGATAAAAGTCTTATATCCAAGTTATAGAAAAAAATTTTAAACTCAACAATAAACATAATTTTTTAATGGACAAAATATCTGGAGACCTCACCGAAGACAACATATAGATGGCAAATATTTCTATGAAAATAGGCTCAAAATCATTTGTCACTAGGAAACTGCAAATTAAAACAAAGAGATACCACTACACAACCATTAGCATGGCTAAAATAAAAAATTTAACAATGCCAGTTGTTGGCATGGATGCAAAGCAACTGAAACTCTCATTTATTTATAGTAAGAATGCAAAATGGTTCAGCCACTTTGGAAGACAGTTTGGCAATTTCTTACAAAGCTAAACATACTCTTACTACATAAGCCAGCAGTCATACTCGTAAGTATTTACCCAACTTACCTGAAAACTTATTTTCACAAAATACCTACAGACTTCAGGTTTCTTGTCCTAAGTACAAGGAACTTGGAAGTCACCACTCTGTCCTAACAACAAGTAAAAAGCTAAACAGAAAGCAGCAACAACTGAAAACTCAACAACTCTTTTTAGATCCGTAAAGGAGAGGAAGACACAGAACAAACCATCGTCCCCCAAATTGGAGAGTCAGTCAGGCATATACATGGAACCATGGCTTACCTGAACAGAGACCCACATCCAGAACCAGCGTGTAAGTAGGAAACACTGAACTGTAACTAATGAATTGTTGGATGCTCAGTGTAAACAATTCTGACAGTTAAAAACCACAGGGAGATGCATTCATAGGGGGGCTTCTATACTTTTGTGAATTTAAAGCAAAAAGAAAAAGACAAAAACAACAGAGAACAGAATATCCAAGAACTGGGGAGCAACTACAAAAGGTATAACATACCTGTATGAGAATACCAGAAGGAGAAGAAAGAAAGGAAGAAAGAAAGAAAGAAAGAAAGAAAGAAAGAAAGAAAGAAAGAAAGAAAGAGATGGAAGGAAGGAGGGAGGGAAGAAGGAAGGAAGGAAGGAAGGAAGGAAGGAAGGAAGGAAGGAAGGAAGGAAGGAAAGGAAGGAAGGAGGAAAGAAGGAAGGAATAGAGAAACATTTGAAACAATACTGACTGACAATTTCCCCAAGTTGATGTCAGATACCAAATCACAGATCCAGGGAACTCAGAGAACATCAAGGAGAACAAACTCTAAAAGACTACACATGGGAATATTATTTTCAAACTACAGAAAATCAAAGGTAAAAATATCCTGAAAAAAATAACCTACATGCTCATATTTATAGCAGCTTTACTCCTAATTGTCAAAAACTGGAAGCAACCAAGATCTCCTTCAATAGATGTTGATAAACAATTATGCTAAATCCAAACAATGTGATGTTATTTAGTGATAAAAAGAAATGAGCTACTAAGCTACAGAATGGATGAATTGTAAATACATACTGCTAAGTAAAAGAAACCAGTGTGGAAACAATAAATAATCAAAAATTGGACAACATTCTAGAAAAGGTAAAACCATAGACATGACTTTAAAAAAATCAGTGGTTGCCAGGTATTTAAAAACAAAAAAAGTGTTACATACGTGAAGTATAGGGATTTTTTTAGGGCCGTGAAGTTATTCTGTATGACACTGTAGTGGTGGACACATGATACTACACATTTGTCAAACCCCACAAAATTTTACAGCACAAAGAGTGAACTTTAATGTATGCAAAATTTTTAAAAATGATTTAGAAGTTTTGGAGAATCCACAATGGAATGGAGAATTTCACAAAACAATCTAACTGTACTAAAACATATGAAAGATTCACTAAAGGGGTTGAGGAAGAAAAGACCTGAGTAACTTTGGAAAAAAGTGGAGGCTGTAAAATGAAAGCCCAAATAAACTATACATAAGCACTGTATTGCAGTTGATAATGTTGTTAACCACAGAGGTATAGACTAGCAGTTCTGAGACTGCTACACATGTATACTGAAAGTGAACAATTGAATAAATAGATGACAGATGGTGAAAGCCAGATTTCTCACTGTTCAATCAGGTTACACATAAGCAAGGGGAGACTAGAAGGATCCACATGGTAATGAATGAAGGTTGGAGACATCAGTATGAATTTGTGTTTAGCTTAACATGATACAGATGGTTACATACAGAACTGTTTATATTTCTATATATTCCTATATGTATTTCTAGATATTTATAGATGTGTGTATACACACACACACACACACACACACTCTCACAGATTAGTATAACCCATACATTCCTTTGCTATGTCAGCTGAGGGGGCCAAGAAGCAACATCACTCCAGAACCAATGAGCATGCCAGATCTTGGTTAGTAATACTATTCCCAATAAAAGGAATCAGAACTTCTTGGGGTGCCTAGGTGATCAGTTGATTGAGTGTCTGACTTCAGCTCAGGTCATGATCTCAGCATTCCTGAATTTGAGCCCCACATGGGTCCTGTGCTGACAGCTCAGAGCCTGGAGCCTGTTTCAGATTCTGTGTATCCCTCTCTTTACACCCCTTCCCACTCACGCTCTACTCTCTCTCTCTCTCTCAAAAATAAATAGACATTAAAAAAAAAGAATCAAAACTTCTTAGAGGAATGGCCGAGTCTAGGGCTGATATAGAAAATACACAAAATGAAAATATAGTATCTGGTACTTCCAAAAAGTAAGAAACAGATAAAAACAAAACAAAACAAAACAAAACAAAATACAAAAACCACAGGCAATGATTGAAAGGTATGTCAAAAGGACATATTTTAAATTTTAAAATATTTTTACGGGGCGCCTGGGTGGCTCAGTCGGTTGAGTGGCCAGCTTCGGCTCAGGTCATGATCTCACGGTCCGTGAGTTTGAGCCCCGCGTCAGGCTCTGTGCTGACAGCTCAGAGCCTGGAGCCTGTTTCAGATTCTGTGTCTCCCTCTCTCTGACCCTCCCCCATTCATGCTCTGTCTCTCTCTGTCTCAAAAATAAACGTTAAAAAAAAAAATTAAAAAAAAATAAAAAAATAAAAAAAATTTTTTAATATTTTTATAGCACTATTATCTAATAATTAAAGTATGAAGTTAAACAATAAGCAATCAACTTTATAATAAATAATATCTTGATTTCTATATAGTGTAGCTTCTAAATTTTGTCAAAAGTTTTATTAGTGTTATTTATTAACTTTAATGATGACCTGTAAGGGAGATAGAAAAGCTACCATCTCAAAAATCAAGATATTGTTAGAAAAAGTGACAGGTTTGTGGAACACAGAACAGACAGCCAAATTTTACAACTACCAGTTATTTGACATTGTAATGATATTTGAGACTAATAGTCATTATATTTGAATTCTACTCCCACTGAATTTCCTATTGTAAGAAAAAGTAGAAGAGCCACTCCCCACTCAATCCAAAATATATGCAAATTTAGAACAATTGGTTAAGACCCCTGTAGTTAAGAGGCACCTGGTTGGCTCGGTTGCTTAACCGACTTTGGCTCAGGTCATGATCTCACAGTTCATGGGTTCGAGCCCCATGTCAGGCTCTGTGCTGACAGCTTAGAGCCTGGAGCTTGATTTAGATTCTGTGTCTCCCTCTCTCTCTGCCCCTTTTCTGCTCACATTCTGTCTCTCTCAGTCTCTCAAAAATGAATAAATGTTAAAAAAAATTTTAAAGACCCTTTTAGTTAAAAAAGAAAGGAAAGAGATTTTGGATATATTCCAAAATGTTTTAAAAGAAAACAAAAGCTAATTCTTTAACAAATGATGACCAAGGAATATGCACTACAGTGTATTTTTTTTTTTCAATTATCAGAAATTATACAGGCTGGATCAATTTCACAAAAAGATTTAAGGACTAGAAATAGGAAAATCTACTTAAGATAGGTCCTTAACTCTATGATACAAAATACAAAGGAGGATAAATTATCTGGTGAATTGAAGTATATTAAATAGCTAGTTAGGATCATTAGATGTTTCCTCATTTAGGCAACTGTGGCAAAAAAATATTTTTGCCAGAATAATCAGAGTAAGTGTGGCCATAACCCTCGTTAATTTATTCACAGCCATACACAATAAAAGATCCTACTTAGACACTTTTCCTGCCCAGCACAACATATAGCTAATATTATTTAAGCATCTTCTTTCTAACCCAAAGCTTCCATTCATTTCTGTGCCTACTTCTACCTTATAGCCTTCTCTGGTTTATTTTCCAAACTCTATCTTTGCATTTGCTTTCAAGTTCCCCAACAAGCCAGACTTCAGAGCTCCTCCAAACCTTCATTCTCTTGCAGTACATGACATTTTAAAGTGACCTCCCTTCCCTATTAATATTTCTACCACAAGGGACACACCACACACAGCTACAGAAACTGAGCATAAAATGACTACATCTACTCAACTCTGGAAATACTCCTGGGTCCCAAATCTAACTCAGTCACATTATTATACTCCTCAATTATAGCCTACCTTGGTTGTCCACTAGTCCAAGCTTGAAACTGGGATATATTCTTCTCTTGTATAGGATCACAGATTAACGACCTCTGTGAAGGCATTATTAGGCAAGGAGTGCTCCTCATTTGTCCTTTGCTTTGCTTCTCAGCTAAATCTCCTTTGGACTTGAAAACAAGGATTCTGGTCTCTTTATAGTCTCAGACCTTCTTCTCTTTAGAACTTCACTTGCTCTATCTCCATCACACCAATAGCTGAACTCACCAAACTCCCCATGCTGAGCTATGATGCAAATGACAAATACTCTCAAGTCAGTTGGCAAGAAAATTGTTCACAAATCTTTGAAGCCCATTCAGCAATGGTCCTCAAAATGCTTAGTCTGAAGCACTCTTTAGAACCAGAAGTTTTATCAGTTCAGTGCTTGGAGGGAAAAAAGACTCAAATCAATTCTAACATCTCAGCAATAATATAATCATTCCTATTGCTGGCATCTTTACTCCTTAGGATTTCCTTCCATGGAAGAGGCAGGTGAACAATCTGAAACCATGCCAGCAAGGTAAATGACAGACATCATACCCAGAATACTCTTGGCAAACTCAGTAATCTCTTATTTACCGTCTGAACTCCTCCCCCAAAGATCTCATTCTTCTTCTTCCATTTAAAACCCTCCCCAACTCTCCAGCAATCTCTTCTCCTTCAAGGTGAAGCTCTGAAGACCATATATTGCTCTGCAATTAACTACATTTTACTTTACTTACATGTGGCTTTTTTTTATTTTGGGTTGGACACAGATACTTCCTATATCCAGGTTGAGCAGCAATATCAGCACAGCTTACTATTAGACAGCTCACTCTGCTCCACTTGGAAGAAACCCAAATGGTTTTTTGACTCAATTTTTGTAGTCACAAGACAGTGAATACTCTAGAATTCTTCCCCTTGACACCTGTGTCTTCATATACTTCATTGACCAACACATGGTTGCTTAAATCCACTAATGTAATGCATTCCATTATATTGTATTTCCATTATATGCTGTTTATTTCCAATCATAAATAACAATAAACCTCCTAATTATATGTGTATTGCTCTTACAATAGACTTCCTTTCTCATTGCAACTGTCAGGTAACATTGCATGGAGTTTTTAAGCATCTTCAGTTACTTCACTATTTCATTGTCATGTAACTAGGACTATGTTTTGCTTTACCACACTGCCTTAGATACTCAACAGGCAAAATTCTTACACACCACAGTAAACTCACAATCTTCAATAGGGATTATTTTGTCTTAAAATATGGTTCTTACTTCTGAATTATACAACTTTTAACCCCACTCTTCATGATGCCAAATAACCCACTCATTTCAAGTTTCCATCTGACATATCATCTTCACAGTAACTGTCAAAAAATTGTTACATATTAATGAAAAGTTAAAGTCATTGTCACCTGTTAAGAAGAACCACTGACTTAGAGTTTATTACCTAGGTACTAGTAAAAGTTTACAGAATTTATTCACAGTAAAGCACTAACAAATAATACCATTCTCCTTTTATCCAATCATTCGTTCTAACAGTCTAGGAGTCTATATTACTTCAAATATATGTAGATGAAGTTCAGAGATACATTTTGGACAGCTTCTTCTGAATGAAATCGCTGAGATTATATATATATATATATATATATATATATATATATATATATATATATATAGTACTGATATATAGTACTGACATATAGTATCACATAGTACTGATATATCTGATTCCAAAGTAATGTCACAAGGTTCTTTCTTTCTACTCTTAATCCATAATTTTATTACCCTTCTACAGTGAGAACTCTAATTCCTAAAAACATTAACATGTTTATTCATTTGCTCAATTTATAACAAACAAAATAGTTTTGGAACTATAATAGAACCACTATCACAACAAACTACTAATTAAAATTAACAATTTGCCTGTAGTTCTTTTTGTTCTTATAATATAGCATCCTGAAAGTACACATTCACAGTAAAGTACTAACTATTCAATTAGAAAATGGGCAAAGGACTTGAATAGACATTTCACTGAAGAGAATATATAACTGGCAAAAAATAATATGAAAAGATGTACAACTTCATTAGCCATTGGAGAAATGCAATAAAAACATAATTAGATATCACTACACACCTATCAGAATGGCTAAAATATATTGACAACACCAAATGCTAGAGAAATTTTGCAGAAACTAGATCACTCATACATTGTTGGTGAGAATATAAAATGGTAGAGTCACTGGAAAAGTTTGGCAGTTACTTATGAAATTAAAAAACATGTAATTATGATATGACCCCACAGTTGCACTTTC
This sequence comes from Acinonyx jubatus, assembly GCF_027475565.1. NCBI lineage: Eukaryota > Metazoa > Chordata > Mammalia > Carnivora > Felidae > Acinonyx > Acinonyx jubatus. The sequence continues at coordinate 81,611,928 of NC_069382.1, read as the reverse complement.
AGGCATTTATCCTAAAGAAGTGGAAGTTCTGAGCCTGGGTGGCTCAGTTGGTTAAACTTCCTACTTTGGCTCAGGTCATGATCTCAGGGTTTGTGAGTTCAAGCTCCACATTGGGCTCTGTGCTGATGGTGCGGAGCCTGTTTCAGATCCCCTGTCTCCCTCTCTCTCTCTCTCTCTCTTCTCCTCCCCCACTCCCTCTCTCTCAAAAATAAATAAACATTAAAAAACTAATAAGTAGAAGTTTATATTTACATCAAAACTTATAACCAAATACTGAAATATTTAGCCAAAAACCAAAACCATCCCCATGTCCTTCAACAGTATAAAGGCCAAAAAAACTATAATATGTTCTTATTACTTAGTAACAAAAAGAAGTTAGGGATGGCAGGGTAAGAAAGGACAAGACAAGGAATCCTTGATCCTTATGATGATGGAATTGATCTTTACCTGACTGTGGTAGTAGATAAATAAACCTACATGTGATAAAATTGCATAGAATTAAACACACACACTCTCTATCTCAAGGGAAAAAAAACTTAACACACATGCATACACACACACACACACACACACACACACACACACACACACACCACACAAGCACAAGTAAATCGCTGGAAATCTGAATGAAACCAATGGACTGTATTAATGTCAATAATATGATTGTGACATATACTTTTGCATTATGTTGCCATTACAAGAAACTAGGTAAAGGATATATGGAATCTTTCTGTATTATTCCTTACAACTGCATGTGTATCTACAACTATCTCAGAACTGAAAGTTTAATTTTCAAAATTACTTGGATTGATTTAGTGTGCCTATATTTGTGTGTGTCTGATTATTTTTGATATATAGACTTATTGACTTCCATTTGCAATGAATTCTTAGAATTCCCCCTCCATCCTATACTTTAATTTTACTTTTAAATACCTAAAACATGCACCACAAGTCAAAAATATTTTAAAAGTTATATTCAGAGAAATTTTATCCTATTTCCTATCCCTCAGCTCTATTTTTGCCCATTCCCCATAGAAAATAATTTTCATTAGATTTGTTTCCTCTTATGTCTCTTTTTGAAAAATTAAGGCAGAATCATAAATAATTTTGTATTTCGTCTTCTTTCTTACACAGTTGACATCATTCTCTAAACATTCTTTTGACACTTTGTTTTTTCACTTGGTTATATATCTGTAAATCACTCTGTATCAATTAATAGGTGCATTTTTCATTCTTTACAGCAATAGGTTATTCATCCAACCTTTTTTATTTGGGTATTTAGGTTCTTTCTAATATTTTTCTATAAAAAATAGTGAAGCAACCATTCTGCACATGTTTATTTTATGTTGTTGAAAGTATATTTTTCAAGGTAAATTCCCAGTAGAGATTTGTTGGAGGTATGAGACCATGCAATTAGACAGAAATAATCATTTAAAGTCTCTTATTAGTCAATGTTAAATAATAGTGAAAATGGTAGGCATTCTCGTCTGCCTCCTGATTTCAGTGGAAAAGTCCCTAGTGTTTCGATATTTGGTGAGATAATAGCCTTAAAATATATATACGTTAAAAATCATATTAAAGAAATATGTATCAATTTCTATTTTACTGAGACTTTTTATCAAGGATGAGTGTAAATTTTTGTTGAAAACTTTTCAACATCTATAAAGAAAACTATGTGATTTCCCCATGAACTATTAATATGGTGAATTATATTAATGTATTTCCTAATATTGAAAACATCCTTTAATTCTTTGAATAATTTCCACTTGGTAATAATGTATTATTTCCTTTAATATTATGTTGCGTCTTTAGATAATTTATTTAAGGTTTTTGAATCAATATTCATAAGTGAGATTTACCTCACTTAATTTTCTTGTTTGTGATTCATTCTCAAACCAAAGATATACTCTCAAATCAAAATAAAAGTTATACTTTCTTCACATATTGTTTGGAATTATTTTTCATTTTCTACACTGAAATAATTTATGTATCAATGGGATTCTCTGATTTTAAAGTCTTGATTGAGGGGTGCCTGGGTGGCTCAGTTGGTTGAGCAACAGACTTCGGTTCAGGTCATGAGCTCACAGCTCAGGAGTTCAAGCCCCGTGTCAGGCTCTGTGCTGACGGCTCAGAGCCTGAAGCCTGCTTCAGATTCTGTGTCTCCCTCTCTCTCTACCCAACTGCTCGTGCTCTGTCCCTCTCTGTCTCTTAAAAAATAAAATAAAACGTTAAAGTAATAAATAAAAATAAAGTCTTGATTGAAATCCCCTAGGAAAAAAATCCACTCTGGTTGGCAGAGTGGCATTTCTTTCAATTAGTAAAGTAGATACTTAATGGTTTTCTTGATTTCTCTACGGAAATTGCCATACTTATGCTGTGGGTGGTCAACATTGATAAATTATATTTGGGATCAATATTGATAAATTATATTTACTTTAAAAATTATCTATTTTAGTTAGCTAGTGCTTTGTCTATTTTTTTATTTAAAAAAAAAAAACAGCAAAGTGCGTGGGTGACTCAGTCAACAGAGCATGCCACCCCACATCAGGCCTAGAGCTTACTTTAAAACAAAACAAAACAAAACAAAATAAAGCAGCAAATTAATTGACTAGTTTGTCAAAATTTGTTTCAAAAATCTTTTTCTATTTCATTATTTTCTATTAATATTACTTTTTCCTTCCTTCTTATAGTTTAGTTTGTTGTTTCATAGCATTCAGATAGGATTCAATTTATTTATTTTTATTCTTTTATTTTATTGATATAAGTACTGAATGTTCCTGCACATGTTTCTCATATATCCTGATATATATACCATTTTCATTATTTTTATCTCAGTATGGTTTGTATTTTCCCCTTCAGTAAAGTTTTGTCTGATAGAAAGGGATATTTGTATTTCCTGAGAGAAACACATTTTTATAATTTTTAAGTTACCTAAAGTGTTATTGTACTGTTATGAGAGGATATTTATATTATTTCTACTTTATGACATTCAGTGATGTATTTTTATGATCTAATATATGTTGATTGTTGTCAATGTATCATGTGCACTTTAAAATAAAGTCAGTCAAAGGCACCTCGGTGGCTCGGTAGGTTAACCATTCGACTACCGCTCAGGTCATGAATTTGTAGTTTATGAGTTCAAGACCCATGTCAGGCTCTGTGCAGACAGCTCAGAGCCTGGAACCTGCTTCAGATTCTCCCTCTCTCTACCCCTTCCCTGTTCACACACACACACTCTCTCTCTCTCAAAAATAAACATTTAAAAAATTTTAAAAAAATAATAAAGTCAGTCAGAGAAAGATAGATATCACATTTCACTCATATGTAGAATTTGAGAAACTTAACAGATGATCAGAGGGGAAGGGTAGAAAAAATAATATAAAAACAGAGAGGGAGGCAAACCATAAGGGACTCTTAAATACAGAGAACAAACTGAGAGTTGATGGGGGTGTGGAAAATGAGTGATAGGCATTAAGAAGGGCACTTTTCGGGATGAGCACTGGGTGTCATATGTAAGAGATGAATTACTGGGCTCTACTCCTGAAGGCAAGATTAAACTGTATGTTAACTTGATAATAAATTTAAAGAAATACAGAAGTAAATAAAAATACATCATCAGAAAAAGGAAGGAAAGGAGATTAAAGTAAGCATGGTAAACCTTGGAAACTCTTGAATGTGGGTGATAGGCATACTATTCTCTCAACTTGGTCTATGTTTGAAAAAAAATTAATAAAAAAAATCTAAAAATAAAATAAAAGCATCAAACAAAAAATAAATAAATAAAATAAAGCATACCCTATATAATCAAAATACAAAGTTTGATATATAACCATAAGATCTGCCTTACTACGTTGTTTAGTCTTTTATAACCTTTTGTATTTTTTAATCCATTTGTTCTTTTTTGAACTGAAAACGATATGTTAGTCTATTTTTATTATATTTTTGTTTCTACCCATTTTGTATTGAATCTCTTGTAGTTTCTGCTTTATTAAGATAGTTGCTGTGTCTAGATATTAGTAACTATTATAACTTCACTGAGAATTGTGGTTTTAGCATTTTAAAGTGCCAGTTGTTATAACTGATGCTGCATGGCAGGAGCTGTCAAATTTTTTCTATAATAGGCCAGATAATAAATATTTTAAACTTGCAGTCTCCATAGGGACCACTCTACTCTGTTCATGGTGTGAAAGCAGCCATAAACAATGCAAAAACGAATGAACATGGCTGTGTTCTGATAAAACCTTATTTGGGGGCTTAAAATTTGAATGCCATAAAATTTTCATGTGTCACAAAACACTATTCTTTTGCTTTTTTATCTGTTTTTTATATAACAAAAAAGCTACTCTTAGCTTATGAGCCATACAAAAAGAGATAGCAGGCTAGAATTGGCCCTGCACTATCATTTGCCACCCCTTACTCTATGTCTTGGACTTTATCTTATCTAATAGGAGTACTACAACTTTTGCTTTCTGGTTGTTTCCATTTACCTGGTATGATTTTACTCAGCCTTTAATTGAGCACTTCTCTGTTACTTTGTTTTAAGTGTGCTAATTATATACAGCATAGAGTTGCATTTAGATTTGTCAGCCAATTTTAAAACTTTTCACATAATAGCTGATTTAAACTCATTCACATTTATATCACTGTTATATTTGGTCTCCACTCTATCATATCATTTTATGCTATAAGTATGAATATATTACTGTATTTACTTCTCTTTGTTGCTTGGAGTTTTCTGCTTTTAATTTCTTAGTTTTTAGAGAAGTTTATGTATTTTTATTTTCTTAACCTTTATGCTAATACATTCTGTAATTCTTTAGTTCCTTTTTAACTTCCTGCTATTTGGTTTGTCAGGTTTAAGTAATACCCTTTTTTCCCTGCCCATTCAATAATCATACATAAGAGCTTATTTACTTTCCTACTTCTTTCTACATTCCTCCCTATTTAATAGATATCTTTGTCTGACCACATAGCATTCATATTAATTTCCATCCTTGCCCCTAAATATGTTTTAATCTCAAATTTACAATTAAATATATTCATTTTTCACTCTCAGTTTGCTATATTTTCCTCACCATCTCATCCTCTAAAACAGGAGTCAGTAAACTATGACCCACAGGCCAAATCCAGCCTATAGCCTGTTTTTGTATGGCTCTCATGTATAGTTCTCAATCTAAGAATGATTTGTAAATTTTTAAATGTTTGTAAAAATTTTTTAATAAAAAAAAGAAAAGAAAAAGAAAAGAAGAATGAGCAAGAAACAGGAATATAAGGAGGAGACAGTATGTGGCCCACCAAACTATAATATTTACTATCTGGCCCTTTACAGAAAATTTCTCCAACTCTTGCTCTGGTAGATTCTTCAGGAAGTGTTTGTGTGACTCAGTATTCTCTGGGTTCTTGCATTTTTTAAAGAAATTTTCCATTTTATTTTAGTTTAGTTTAGTTTTTAATTAGGCTCCATACCCAGTACAGAGCCCAATGTGGAGTTTGAACTCACAACCCTGAGATCAAGACCTGAGTTGAGATCAAGAGTCAGATGCTTAACCAAGTGAGCCTCCTATGCACCCCTGGGTTCCTGCATTTTTTAAATTATTTTTTCTGTAGCCCTCGTTCTCAAGTAACTGCTTGGATAGAGGGCAAGAACCTTGCTTGGCTCATACCTCCTTCATTTGCATTTCTTGAAAATGTTGCTTTATTTTGTCTTTCTTAATATGTTGCTACAGAGAAAACTAACACTAATCTGATTTTCTTTTCTTTGTAACTTGGCCTTTTAGACTAAAAGTCCTTCGGATATTTTTCTATGTCTTCAACAAAGATTACAGTTATATGTATATTAGATCTTCTTTGCCTATCTTCTATATTCTTCTTCTTTTTCTACGTTTTTATTTTGCACTTGTTCTCATGACTGTTTAAGTGCTTTCCCTCATTCACTCTTGCCAAATTTGCAGCCAAATCTATTCTCCCTTGAGTTGTACCTTGCCATTTAGTCTTCATTTGTTAAGATAATTTTTTTCTTTTTCTTCAATTTCTTTCTTGTGTTTGGTAAACACTTATTTCATATCTTCCTGTTTTCTGGAGATTTTTCTCTTGTTTTTGCCCATTTCGATTCTGATCTTTGAAATTTGAGGAAGGATAGCAAATACTGATTTAAGGATATTCAATGATTTGAAGTGTTGGCTTATATTTTTCTTCTGCTTTGTGGTTATTTTGGTGGGGAGATTTTCATTAGCTAAAACGTTTTATCTTATTTTTATCTTTCATTTTCATTTTATCTTTTCTTCTTATAATAGTTTTTTTGAATGGCACCTGCCATTTTCTGTTTATTCTGTAATATTTTTTTTCTCTTTAGCCAAGTATAATGGTATGAACAGACAGAAAAGGTTTTGGTTGACAAACTAGATTTTTTTGTTCATGAGCACACACTTCTGATAATATAGTGATGTTCAATTTCTTTAATCAATGGCTCTTTAGGGATGAGGAAGAAAAGTCAGTGTGTCTTCTGACTCTGTGATTCAGTTTTGTTTCTTCAGGACACTGAATGACCTACTCTTTTTCTTGGTTTTCCTTGGCCAAATAGTCAAGAGTTGCCTCCTTTATTCTCCCCCTTCTACCCTGGAAGTGAATCTTTCTGCAAACTATTATCACATAATCAGCACACTTAAATATTTGTCTTTCAATTTTGTGGAAGCCAATGATCTTACATACAAGATTAAAAACATGTCTTCAATCTTTTTCTGTTCAGTGTGAAACTTTTATTTTACTGAGGATAATTTTAACTGTTTCATCCTCCCATCAGAATCTTGAACCCTATCTACTTTTCTTCATGAATTTCACTGTCTCCACCCAACCTCTTCTACGTAAGTAAGCTACAAAGCAAAGTGTAGTGCTTTTAGATATTTACTTACTTATATACAAGAGTTTAAGATTTGTATAATCCTCTTTCTTCATGCAGAGAGCATGGGTTTCAGGTAATTTGGGTTTTATATAAATCTGTAACATTTTGGTGTATAAATTCATATTCAGGTGACCATTATATCAATTGCAAAGACCCACCAGCACATTAGATCCTCTAACTTTTACCTTATTTCCCAAATATTTGTCCTATTGTATTCTATATGAATTTCCTTTCTCTATATTTAAGATCCATTTGGACTCATAAATACAGAAAACAAACTGGCAGCTGCCAGAGGGGAGGGGAGTAGAGGAATGGACAAAATGGGTGAAGGGGAGTGGGAAATAGATTCTTTCAATTATAGAATGCATAAGTCACAGGGATGAAAGGTACAGGGAATAAAGTGAATGGTATTGGAATAGTGTTGGATAGTAACTACACTTGTGGCAAGCATTAGAATAATGTATAGACTTATCCAGTCACTATGTTGAACACCTAAAACTAATGTAACATTGTGTGTCAACTATATTTCAATAAAAAGAAAAAATAAATATTAAAAAAAATACATACATACATACATACATACATACATAAATTCAGTTGGATAAATTGCCTATTGTTTTAATTTTTCCCCAAGATCTTGCTTCTTGGATAGTTGTTCTCAGCTACACGAACTGCAATTCACATTGCTAGCCTAGGCTTCAGGAATGTGACACCCATGCCATGCTCAGTGCTGAATGTTCTTGGTTCCTGAGCTTTGGCTGAAACCTCTTGGTTCTTTCTTTGTCCTCTACATTTATCACCGATCCTTTAAAAGTAGTTTCATTCTGGACATGCATCCTAACCTATTCTCCATTCTTAGTTCATGTTCCAGATCACTCCATCTTCTGAGTTCTTAACAAGCAAGGTCCTCCTGAGTTACAACAATATTTGTATAATCTCATATTCTAAGGGAATAGTGCACCTGGCAATATTGGTTATGTGTCTGACAGTGGAACCTGAAACATATGTCTTAGTGGTTATTCAAAAACTCATGTCTTCAAGTAAAGGAGAAGCCTCATTTGTCTTCCTCATCAAATTAGTGCCTAGGGAACCACAATAAACAACCATCAGTACCTGGACCTGCAGTCTCTTTACTTACACCTTGCTAGGGTTTATTCAGGCCCTTCAGTATTAAGGCCAAGCATATCAGTAACTCAGTTGGCTCTTCTGGCTTGGGCTATCAGACAATTGGAAGTAAGGGACCTTGATGCAAATTAGGAAAAAGCATATGTAAGCAGAATGCTAAAAGTCACACAATGAAGAAAATCACATGTCATATCGGAGGTGTAGTGCAAGAAAAAGAACAGGACATGAAGCCAAAATTTCAGGAATCCAACAACACAAACCTGAGAAGGATCCTGCAAAGGAACAAATGTCTAGGATTTTCGTTGTATATTAGATACATGGTGTTTACATAGATCAGCCTAAGCTGAAGGACAGTGTGAAAATAGGTTCAGTTCACCAGACACTGGCTATCAGAGATTTCTTTGAACATCACACATGCTATAAATCTCAAAGAACCTATCTACAGGGAAAGACTGTCAAGAACATATACAATATAGGAAAAATTATAAGGTTCAGTTTCCTCGCATTAGAAGTGATCTTCGAGGCGCCTGGGTGGCTCAGTGGGTTAAGCGTCCAACTTCAGCTCAGGTCATGTCACAGTCTGTGAGTTCAAGCCCCATGTCAGCCTCTGTGCTAACAGCTCAGAGCCTGGAGCCTGCTTTGGATTCTGTGTCTCCCTCTCTCTCTGCCCCTCCTCTGCTTACATTCTCTCTCTCTGTTTCTCAAAAATGAATAAACATTTAAAAAAATTATATAAGTACTTTGGTTTCTGAATAGAAGTTATTATATACAAACACTTCAGTCAAGTACTTGCTTTTATAAAAAGGAGACTACAGGAATATTATCTCTCCTTCCAGCATCATTATTAGTGATTAGCTTATTCTCTGATCATTGGTGTAAACATTTAGCTATTTTTGTGTTGTGTCATGTACCTAGTTCTCTATGACTGAAAATGACAGAGGGCATACTCCTGAAAACTCCTTGATAATTTAATTTCCAATTCCCAAATTTAGCTAAGAAGTTAAAAACCATTAAGCATAAGGGAAAATAACTTTTAAAACAAATATTCTTACAGATATCCAGCAAAATTTAATGGAAGTTTCTTATACTATCTGTTGTTCTCATGTCTTTAATAGAACACTGGCATGATCTATTTTCTATATTAATATCTCTATAATAAAAGGATTTTTATATAAGTGGAGAATTGATTAATGTCTTTGATATATTATCTAATTAAGTATAATTTAGAGAAAATTGAGTATTGATGACCCTAGGTACAAATCTTGAGGAAAAAGATTTTTGCCTGAAAAATACATTTAAGTATGGATAGGAAGATAATAAAACAAAGACTTATTATGTACCTCTAGTAATTTTGCAGTTTCATTCTTTTTATCATTTATGTAATTCTGGCTTCCTTTGGTCATCACTTTTTTGTTTTCCAACTAAATAAATATTGATTAAAAAATATTCAACTTCCTATTTTGTGGCTGCTTTTGAAATTCCACATGAAAACTTCTTCCACAAAATGTAATCAATATCTTTAACCCCCCCAAAAAAATGGGGTAACATCTTCTTTCTTCTGATTTCAAATTTATCAGTTTAAGAACATTCACTTAGTTAAGACTCAGGAAGTTCCAATTAGCACTGTGTAATTTCAACAGGTTAAGTGACTTGCTCCGGGTCCCACAGCTGGTTAGCCACAGATCCAGGAACCAAACAATCTATGGCAAAAGACCAATTTTGTAAAATTTCTACCTGTCATACATTGATGCTTTGAAAATTCACTAACAATGAATAACTACAGGAATGAAATTTAAAACTAAAATCATTAAAAAAACAACAACAACAACAAAAACAGAGCCTGTCTGTGAGTGACGCAATACTGGGGAAAGCAAAGACAAATCAGAGAAAATTCTAGTCCTGATAAGGTCATGAGAACTCATGGATTAAACTCTGAGGCAATGATACATCTAGACTTTTCAATGTTATGAATCAATAAATTCCCATTTTACCCAAATAATTTTGAGTTTGGCTTCTGTCAAAATCAACTAAAATATCCCTAGGAGAAGAACTTAACAATTTACAAAATGCTATATCCCCCCAAATTCAGGAGAAGCTGGGAAAACAAATAACTTGGTGAGACTATTCCCCCAAGAGCAGCTGAAGTAGGAGACAGAATTCATTTCCCAGCTGGGAGAGGACATGTAGAGGACCAAAGAGTATTAAGCATGAGGCAAGCAAGATGATAAAAGGTGGGACTCTTGGTTCTATAATCCCTAAACCTTTGAAAAGATATTGAATTAATAAAATATTGAATTGAATTTCTCTGAAGAGTGTGAAAATTTGGGGTTCATCTTAAAATTTGATGTTTAAAAAAAAGAGCAGCAAGAATAAACTCAAGAGGAAAGAAGCAGAACATTCTTCATGTTGATCAAAGGGTGCAAACTTTCAGTTATGAGACAAATAATTTCAGGATGTCTAATGTACAGAATGGTGATTATAGTTAATAATATGGTACACTCGAAATTTGCTAAGTAGATATTACATGTTCTCATTACCATAAAACATGGTAACTATGTGGAGTAATGTATATTAATTAACTTGATTGAGGTTATCATTTTACAATGTATACATACATGAAACCATAACATTATGTAGCTTTTAAAAATCACACACAACCTAAATTTTTCTAAATTCCAGTATAATTAAAATACACTGTTCTATTAGTTTCAGGTGTTGCAATATAATGATTCAACAATCCTATACATTATTCAGTGCTCATCGTGATGAGTGTGCTCCTTCACCAGTTTCAACCATGCCCCCACTCACATCACCTCTGATAACCATTCAGTTCGTTCTCTATAATTAAGAGTCTGTTCTTTGGTAGTCTCTTTTTTTCTTTGTTCCTTTGTTCTGTTCCTTAAATTCCACATAATGACTGAAATGAAAGGTATTTGTCTTTCTCTCATTGACTTATTTCACATAGCATTATAACCTCTAGATCCATCCTTGTTGTTGCAAATGGCAAGATTTCATTCTTTTTGACAGCTGAGTAATACTCCATTGTGAATATATATCACATCTCCTTTATCCATTCACCTATCAATGGACACTTGAGTTGCTTCCATAATTTGGCTATGTAATTAATGCTGAAATAAACATACAAGTGCACATATATTTTTGAATTAGTGCTTTCATGTTATTTGGGGAAATAGCCAGCAGTGGAATTATGAGATTATATTGTAACTATATTTTTATTTTTTTAAGAACCTCCATACTCTTTTCTACAGTGGTTGCATGAGTTTGTATTTCCACCAACAGCATACAAAGTTTTCTTTCTCTCCACATCCTCACCAATACTTGTTGTTTCTTGTGTACTTTTATTGTGGCTTTGATTTGCATTTCCCTGATGATGAACCATGTTGAGCATCTTTTCATGTGTCTGTTGGCCACCTGTATGTCTTCTTCAGAGAAATGTCTGTTTATGTCTTCTGTCCATTTTCTAACTGGATTACATGGGGGGTTTTTTGTATTGACTTGTGTAAGCTCTTTATATATTTTGGATACTTTTTATCAAATATGTCATTTTCAAATATCTTCTATTCAGTAAATTGTCTTTTTGTTTTGCTGAATGTTTCTTTTGCTGTATGGAAGCTTTTTATTTTGATATAGTCCCAATAGTTTATTTTTGCTTTTGTTCCTTTGCCCTAGGAGACATAGCTACAAAAAGGTTGTTATGGTCAATACCAGAGAAATTACTGCCAGACCTCTCTTCTAGGATTCTTATGCTTCAGGTCTCACAATTAGGTCTTTAATCCATTTTGAGTTTATGTTTGTATATGGTGTTAGAAACTGGTCCAGTTTCATTCTTTTGCATATGGTTGTCCAGTTTTCTCAACATCATTTGCTGAAGAGATTGTCCTTTCCCATTGCATATTCTTGCCTCCTTTGTCAAAGATTAATTGGCCATAAAATCATGGTTTTTATTTCTGGGACCTGAATTCTGTTCCATTGACTTTTAAGTATATTTTTGTGCCAGTACCATATTATTTTGATGACTACTGCTTCATAATATATCTTGAAATCTGGGATTATGATACTTCCAGTTGTGTTCTTTGTCAATATTGTTTTGGCTATGCAGATTCTTTTGTGGTTCCATTCACATTTTAGGATTATTTGTCCTACTCTGTGGAAAATGCTGTTAGTATTTTGACAGGGATGACATTAAATCTATAAATTGCCATCAACAACCATATCTCTGCCCTTCCTCCCCTTTTCTTTGTGGCCACTTCTCTATATTTAGTTGTGGAGAGTCTGTTCTGCCAGTCTTTGGGTCATTTACCGGGTTATCTGCCTTGATATGAGTGTTATCTAGGTCTATCAATGGGACAAGGTGAGCCTAGGGTTCTCCTACTCTGCCATCCTCCCTTGTACAACCTAATTTAAAAAAAAAAAGAAGAAGAAGAAGTCATGGGAATTCACAGGAATCAAGGGAAGAATTTCATATAACCTGAGGATTCGGGACATGTTCAGCCAGTTATCTAATGGGTAGGGAGCTCGAAATAACAGATATATCATAGGACTGTGAGACATATTTGCTATCATGTAGCCCAAATTTGGTGTGGATTGAAATGGGAAGTGAAAGGATGGATAGAGATACGAACAAAGTTCTCACCAATCTCTCTACTCCCTCAAACACTTTTTGAGAACAGGCTTCTCTGAAATCTACTCACTTTATTGGATGTCCATTCTTTTCCTAAAGGAGGAATGAATCTAAAATCTGAACATTTCACTCAGTGTTAGAATTTATTCGGCAATTTTTTCTGCAAGCATGATGAACCAACCAGCTGACATTGGTGAAGTAAAAATGTAGAGAGTCACAGTTAATAACATCGCTGAATATCTGATTCTACAAAAAAAAAAAAAAAAAAAAAAAACACCTCCAAATTTCTCATTATTTGAACAAAATAAACCCATATTTAAAGCTATTTCTGGTCAGGGTTTTGTTACTAGCAATCAAAACAAACAAAAAATCCTGAATAATATACATGAAAAAGATGAAAAATTCAGTAGTGAAACAAAGACTTTTTAAATTTAGGAAATCTTCTCAAAGGAAAAAAAAACTTATGTTAATATTTGAATTCGGTCTCTATAAGACAACTAAGCTCCATATCATGATCAAGGTGCCAAGAGAAATCAAAAGGCAAAAGAAATACTGAAGTTAATGAAGATCTAATTTTAGTTAAATGCCATTTTTTACAGAGTACTTGACCTTCAGAAGCCAATGTCTGCAAAGTTTTAAAGAGTTTATAAACCACTCAGATAAATTCTCTTTCAAAGGAAATAGTCCTTATATTGGAAGAGTTCATTCACATAAGGGAATAGAAAGAGCTCTTCAGGGCAATTTCTGAGAATGGAAAAGTCACAAGGTATTTCTTTGGATGGACTAGAGGTTACAGCAACTCTGTTTTCAAATGGCAAAAAGAAAATGATACAAAATACCCATGTGAAATAACTGATAGTGAAATCCCTTTAGAGTTAAAAAAAAAAAAGGAAAAAATAGAAAAATGGAAGTTGTTTGTATAGGATCTAATGATATTTTACTTGAGAATTGCTCAAAAAGCTTCCTTTAATTAAAAAAGAAGGCAAGGGCTGGGGTGGGGGGGAGTTGCCTGGGTGGCTCAGTTGCTTAAGCGTCTGACTTCAGCTCAGGTCATGATCTTGTGGTTTGTGAGTTCCAGCCCCGGGGAGGACTCTGTGCTGACAGTTTAGAGCCTGGAGTCTGCTTCGGATTCTGTGTCTCCCTCTCTCTCTGCCCCTTGCCCGCTCACACTCGGTGTGTGTGTGTGTGTGTGTGTGTGCCTCAAAAAATGAATAAGAATTTTAAAAAAGAATCTGAAGATACTTTCTAATCATAAAGCAAAAAGTGCAATGTAAGCAAAAACCTGTGTCAAACCACTCCTAATCAATATAATTTATATAATGCTATGTAAGACAGACATTGATCCTGAGTAGGCCTCCATGTACTCATCTGTAAAAGAGGAAAAACAGTTCAAACTAGATAATATATAAGACCTACTGCAATCCTAAATTCTAAAGTAGTGCATTTCCTTATTATGTAAGTAATGCACATTCATTAGAGAAAAATTATAAATTTTTTATAATTTATAAAAATTATATAGATGAAGTAGGACACAGGTTTCAGTATTACAAAGAGACAGAGCTCAATTGGAGATTTTTTTAAAATCTACTTTTTACCCAAGGCCATGCTAGGTATGGGTCAGATATTTGGGCCAGCAACACAACCATCTGCTGGTAAGACTTTCTCTTTCAAATATGCAAACTGTCTGGACTCTTTCCAGGACAGATATTTGAGCAAAAAAAGGTGATGTTCTTATAGTCAAGTTTTGTGGGCACAACATGAAAATTCCTTCAAAGGTGAATGATATTCCATTCCAATCACAATTTTTTTTTCTTAATTCCATTGATGGACTGAGAATCAGTTTTTTTGTTCCCTAATAAGATTAAAAGAACTATAAACCATAATTCTGGAAGAGAGATTTTTCAGACATTATGTTTTCTTATATTGCTGTGGTACTGAATTTAGGAAAGCTAATGTCAATTCATTGGTCCCATTTTCTCCCAAAAGAAGAAAGATTTGCTACATGTCCAGTGTCAAAAATCTCCCCAGACTATAATCAGGATAGTATGAGGGTCTGATGAGACAGTTACATTGTAAATGGTTTTTTGTCACTTAATATTTCATAAACATCTTTCCATGCCATTAAATACATTTCTACACCATTATTTTTCTCCAGGACAATCAATTTCTTGTTGTTTTCTAATTATTAATGTAATTTGTCCTCCACTATTTATTAGCTGTTTTATCTTGGACAACTTACTTAAAATCAAAGTTTCAATGTCCTCATCAGTCAATTGATATAATTCCTATCAGCAAAATAATATAACCTTTTGTTCTGAAAATTAAAAGAGAAAGAAAATTATTTATCATAGTGCCAGATACATAGTACTGTTTTATAAGTATCAGTGTATTTTTAAGTTCAAAAAGTAGGAAAAAATTACAAAATAAAGTGAAAATAATCTATTATCCTACCTCCCATATTAACTCCTTTGACATGTTCTTTCAATTTGTTCAGATTCTTCTCTAGGCATATGTATTCACCAATGTATCCCCAATGCTTTGCAGAACATTTAAATAAATATCTGTGGAATGTTAGCAGTATTGAGGAATTAATTAGTAAAAAAAAAGGTGATTTCATGAAAAATCTACATTGTATTTAGTCACAGCTAATGAAGAATTTATTTCATAATGCTTGACACATTAAGAAGAGAATACAAAAATAAAATTTTAATGTTCTTTCACAATATGCTATAATGTGATTTAACTTTTTCCAGCTTTATTAAGAAATAATTGAGATCCATCACTGTATAAGGCATACAATATGATGATTTGATTTACATATATTGTGAAATGATCATCACCACACGTTGATTTAATATCCATATAATATAGATACAATATTAAAAAAGAAAAAAATCTTGTGATAAGAAACCCTCAGAATCTACTCTTAATTTTCCTATGTATCAGACAACAGTGTTAACTACAGTCATCATGTAGTACATTACATCCCTAATACTTATTTATCTTATAACTGGAAATGTATATCTTTTGACCATCTTTTTTCAATTCCCCCTCTCATCCTCTGCCTCTGATAACCACAAGCCTGATCTCTTTTTCTATGAGTGTCTTTGTTGTTGCTATGTTTTGATTTGTTTGTTTTAGATTTCACATATAAGTGAAATCATGCAGCATTTGTCTTTCTCTGACTTATTTCATTTAGCATAATGCCTTCAAGGTCCATGCATGCTGTTACATATAGTGGAATTTCCTTGGGTTTTATATCCTTGTTATTTATCTTCTTTCTTCATTCATCCATCAATGAACACTTAGGTTTCTATGTCTTGGTTATTATAAATAATGTTCCTATGTACATGGGGGTGCAGATATTTCTTTGAGTTAGTGTTTTCATTTCCTTTGGATATATTCCTAAAAGTGGAATTACTGGATTATATGGTAGTTCCATTTTTTTTTATTTTTTTGAGGAACCTCCGTACTGTTTTTCATAGTGGCTATATCAATTTACAATCCTATCAACAATGTACAGGATTTTCTTTTCTCCACACTCACATGAGCATTTATCTCTTGTTTTTTTATGATGGCAATTCTAACAAATATGAGTTGATATCTCATTGTAGTTTTAATTTGTGTTACCCTAATGACTAGTGATATTGCGAATCTTTTCAGGGGCCTTTTGGCCTTTCATATATCTTCTTTGGAGAAATGTCAGTTGTGGTCTTTTGCCCATTTTTAATTGGGTTATTTATTTTTTTGTTACTGAGTCTTATGAGTTCTTCATGTATTTTAGATATTAGCCCCTTATCAGATATATGGTTTGTAAATTTTTTTTCCCATTTGTAGGTTGTCTATATACTTTGTTGATGGTTTCTGTTGCTGTGCAAAAACTCTTTAGTTTGATATAGTCCCACTTGTTTATTTTTTATTTTGTTCCTTGTGCTTTAGTTGTCATATCTAAAATTCATCAACAAGACCCATGTCAACGAGTTTTATTCCTAAGTTTTCTTCTAGGAGTTTCATGGTTTCAGGTCTTACATTTAAGTCTTTAATCCATGTTGAGTTAATTCCTAAGTGGTATAAGATAGGGGTCCAGTTTCATTCTTTCACATGTGAATATCCAATTATCCCAGTACCATTTACTGTAGAGACTGTCTTTTCGCCATTGAGTATTCCTGGCTTCCTTGTCAAATATGAGTCAACCATATATGCTTGGGTTTATTTCTGGGTTCTTGATTCTTTTCCATTGGTCTGTTTGTCTGCTTTTATGCCAGTACCATAATTTTTTAATGACTATACTTTTATAGGGTAGCATGAAATCAGAGATTATTATGCCTCCTGTTTTTCCCTGCTTTAGGATTTCTTTGGCTATTAGGGGTCTTTTGTGGTTCTATTTAATTTTATGAGTGTTTTTTTTCTACTTCTGCAAAAAATCCCCTGGAATCCTAACAAGGGATTGCATTAAATCTATAAATGGCTTTTCGAAGTACTGACATTTTAACAATATTAATGAATCCAATCCATGAACATAGGATGCCTTTCCATTTATTTATGTATTCTTCTATTTTGTTCATCATGTCTTGTTTTTAGAGTAGAAATCTTTCACTTCAATGGTTTTTATTCTTAAGTACTTTATTTTTTTTGATGCTTTTGTAAATAGAATTCATTTATTTCTTTCTTTTTCATAAAATTCATTGTTACTATATAGAAACACTACTGATTTTTGTATGTTAATTTTGTATTCTGTAACTTCACTGAATTCATTGATTACATCTAACAGTTTTTTGGTTGAATGTTTAAGATTTTCTCTATATAAAATCAACATGACTTAAATTTTAATTTTTAAAAATATATGTGTGGGTTTATATGTTAAAATCACTTGCCTGCAAGTAACAGAAAATGTAATTCAAATTAAGTTTAACAATGAAGGCATTTATATGTCCACATAACTAGATGTCCAGAGACAGGGTGTTTCTCAAAGTTGCCTTGATCCAGTATGCTGGACTCACTTTCTTTTGGCCTTAGCCTCTTACCGGTTTTAAATCCTCTCCATGTTAGTAATAAGATGCAAAAGTTCCTTGTATCACATTCACACAAGAGAATGACGCAAGAAAAAATAATGATTGACTTCCAAAAGCTTGTTGGGGGTGGGTGGGGTGGAATAGGGGTAATAGGTATCAGATTTATCCTCCTGAAGCAAATAACAACAAAACAGGATGAATATGTAAATTTAAAAGTTTTCAAGCATTAAACGAAAGAAGGCATGGGGGGGCACCTAGGTGGCTCAATAAGTTAAGCATCCAACACTTGATTTTAGCTGAGTCATGATCTCACAGTTCATGGGGTGGAGTCTACTTGGGATTCTCTCGCTCTCCCTCTCTCTGCCCCTCCCCTGCTTGTTCATATGCATGTGCACACATGCTCTCCCTCTATCTCAAAATAAATAAATAAACTAAAAAAATCTTTTTAAATAAAACAATTTTTTTTAAAAAAAGCATGAGACTGTGACCTAAAAAGATGTAAAATTTATAAGGCAAGTTCTGCTTTACCCTACTTTGTCTCTCAAAATGCCTCATGGAGCAGTAGAGCCTAAATCAGTATTACTGGGTATAGAGAATATAAACACTGGAGTTGGGGGTTGCTGAGACAGTAGGAATTTGTTAGATAAGATGCCACAGAGGCAGGAGGTATACAGATAAAAATATGTAAATACATATAGGAGTTTTCTTGACTTTTGGGACAGGTCCTCAGCTTTGTGTGCAGATGGTGAAATTCAGCAAGTCATGACAGGTGCCAACTGCTGGGAATCTGTAAGCTGAATGGAAATTTCAGAGATCACACAACGCTGAGATTCTGACCACCCACAGACCTCACACAACTTTCTAAGTGCTCCTATTCTTTCAACCATTTTCCTATGTGACCTTAGAAAGGCCACAAGTTAGGAGTATGACATCTATAGCCATAATATATGGGTTACTGTAGACTCATGCAAACAAAGCCAAAACACTGCCTCAAAAGAACCAAATTGAATTATCAGTAAATTAACTGCCTACGAAAACAAAAATCAATGCTCTGTAAAGCAAGATAATGTAAGTTAGACTTTCAACAACATGACATCAACAATGTCCAGCATACAATAAAAATTACTAGATGCCCAAAGGTGAAGGAAAATTTGACTTAAAACCTAGAGGAGAAAAAAGAGTCAAGAGAAACAGTCCCAGATATGACAGACATTGAAATTGGTACAAAAGTAATTTAAAACATCTATGATAATCCCACTACCTCACAAGAAGTTTTGAATGCTTACCACTTTGCTTATTTTAGAGTTCACCTCCCAAGTCCCCAAATGTAAAAACAAGTGCTGCAATGGATGTCATCACTGTCAATGACAGTAAGTAGAAAAAGGGGAGGCAGCTCTTCTTGGAAAGGAGGAAATAGAAACCAGATCACATCCATGAATCTTGACTATGACCAAACCTCATTTTGTCTGCCTTATACTATATGGTGATGTTAGGAGCCATGAGTTGTGGACACAGGGTAGGTCAGTGTTGGTGGGCATTATCATTTGAAACAGAGAATGAGAGAATATGATGATGCATACACACATCTGACCACTGCTGCTGAAGTAGCAGGAGAACAGAAGTTTCTCTTCAGTCTTTTAAATCATATAAAAGTGCCTGGGTGGGGTGCCTGGGTGGTTCAGTCAGTTAAGTGCCTGACTTCAGCTCAGGTCATGATCTCACTGCTCATGAGTTCAAGCCCCACTTTGGGCTCTGTGCTCAGAGCCTCGAGCCTGCTTCTGATTCTGTATCCCTGTCTCTCTGCCCTGCCTCCACTCATTCTCTGTCTGTCTCTCAAAACTAAATAAACGTTTAAAAAAAATTACTAAAAAAAAAGTGCCTCTCCTTGATAGAATTTAACCTAGAACCGTGTTGGCCTAGATTCTGTAAAATTTAGTTTCCAAGTTTCCAATTTCTGTGAAATAGGAGACATCCTACAAAAAAAAAGGAATAGTTCTGGGTTGCCAACTGGCCAGCAAAAACATCTTCCATCATCCTCGTTGAGGAATGCTTATAATAATGCCTTACATTTTCAAAATATCTTTACACACAGTTTCTTACTTGGGCTTCACATAACATTATATGCTGATATGGCTGATGTTATTGCCCTTGTTTTACAACAGAAAGAACTGACACTCAGAGTGGCAGTTAATTTTTTTCATTCTACAATATGCTAATTGGTTTAATGACATTGAGCTGTACCAGCAGATGATTCTAATGAAGGAAATTATTTACTCTAGGATAGAAATTTAAGTTAATAAGAATGGTATCCAACTGAACTAACAGATTTACTTATTTCAATTATTCTTTTTTTATATTATCTTTAAATATGACCATTATTAATATTTCTAACTATGCTAAGGAATAATCATTATGTAGACTTTTCTACATATGCAGAAAGAATTTAAAGTTATATCATACATTAATCTCCTTCCAGTAAACATCATTTGCAAAATCAAGTTGGGCAGAATAAAGAAATTTCTTGAAAGTTTAATCCAAAAACCTAAATATATAAGGCAATAATGGGAAATGTCACAATTATTATTAAGAAACACTCAAAAATGGTCTTCATTTATTTTAGGATTTGAGAAAACAAGGAGAAATAATCAGTGCAATCTACAAATCACAAACCATGAAGCTTCATACTGATCTGTAAAATCCATATACAGTTGACCTTTAAAAAATGCAAGGGTTAGGGGCACCACCTCCATTCACAGTCAAAATAACTTTCAATACTTAAAAACTTAACTACTAATAGCCTACTGTTGATAAAAAGCCTTACCAATAACATAAACAGTGATCAATACAAATTGTGTATGATATATAAATATTACAATAAAGTAAGCTAGAGAAAAGCAAGCTAGAGAATTATTATTGCAATAAAGTAAGCTAAAGAGAAGAAATTGTTATTAAGAAAATCATAAGGAAAATACATTTATAGTACTACACTGTATTTATCAAAAAAAAAAAAAACAAACACATGTAAGTGGACCCATGCAGTACAAACCCATGCGGTTCAAGAGTCAGCTATATTCTAGCACCAACTCCTATGTTATGATTTTAAATTTAATCTTTTAAAGGTTTAATTAATTTCTATTTCTCAAAATATCTATACATTTGAACCATAGATTTTCTAAATTTTCTAGCAGAAAACAATTGAAACTTAATATTTTATGTGATTATCCTATCAATGCCACTATAATAATACAAAATTTCCATTTTAACAAAATATGTAGCCGTACAGATAATACTATTGATAGATTACTTCTGGGAACAAGTTATCAACTAATCAGACAATGGCAATTACTATGGAAGTAGAAGCTTCATAAAAATTTACATTACAAACAGGAAGAATTGTGTGTGATTATCTCATTGATTGAAACAAAATTTTTGTGATCTAGACATAACTGAAAGTGACTTTAGTAGTATTTTTATCTTCCTCTTTGTCCTCTTCCCTGCTATCTTCCTCATCTCTTCCTCCCCTTCCTCCTCTTGTTGCCCTCCTCTAGTTTTAACTCTTGTTCCAATTCCTCTTCCTCCTTTCCTTTTTCTCTTCTATCTCCCTCCCTCCTGCTCTTTTCAGATCCTAAGACTTCCTTACCAAGTAAAAATGGCTACACAGTAGAATACCTTCATAACCAGAAAGTTGTTTAGCAGAATGATGAGGTAAAATATAATTATTTAAGTGCAGTGCTCTTCAAAAGTAAGTTCTTCTTAAGTTTTTTTTAACATTTATTCACTTTTGAGAGACAGAGAGAGACAGATCGTGAGCAGGGAAGGGGCAGAGAGAGAGGGAGACACAGAATCTGAAGCAGGCTCCAGGCTCTGAGCTGTCTGCATAGAGCCCAACATGGGGCTTGAACCCATGAACCGTGAGATCATGCCCTAAGCCAAAGTCAGACACTTAATTGACTGAGCCACCCAGGTGCCCCTCAAAAGTAAGTTCTTAAAAACTCACTGTTGAAAACACTAGGGGAGTATCTTGCATACATCAAACACTGTCCTACATACTTGAAAAACATGAGGTTTCCTTCCATCAAATTACATTTGAGGTGGTTAACTAAATCAAGATTCAAACCCAGCCCAGCCCTATGCAGAGCATGCTTCTTTCCCTGGTTTCTTATCATGAAGACTTTCATTTATTTGTACACACTCTATTGATGCCTTTGAATTAATTCCTATTCAAGCTAATTGAAGAGACAACCTCAGTTTGCCTTCAGGTCTCTTTGCCAGCTAGAAATATCTAGTGTTCCCTGTGACATTATTACATCCTTGTTATTTACTATCTCTTTTTCCAAATCAGAAAGCTGAAAATTAGTGCCATGGGAGCACCTCTTCACCCCATTTATGAGTCTTTTTATTTAATTGGGAAGAAGTTTCTCTGCTACTCCCAAAAGAAAAAGAACTTTCTCCCTCCCCCTAATATTTTCTCTCTGGAAGAACTAGATGGAAGAGGAGAATGAGTATGGCAAAAAGCATGAGGAGGCATCTCAAATTATAGTCACAGTGATTATTAAGTAGCTAAGATAGCTTAGCAAACTGCAACTTTTTAAACCGTTCCTATGTTACAAAAAAAATTATAGCTTGGTCAAAAATCTAAATACACCTCTCAGCCATAGATATTTGAAGAGGTTTGTCATAATAAAGAATCTCACATATATTTAGCACTTTTTCCTAACAATTTTTCCAACTATTATATTACTTGAGCCTTACAACAAGTTATAAAAACTACCTGAATAGATTTTTCTTTTTTCTTATTTATAAAAATCACACATACATTTTCATTTTTGAAAGTTGAAATAGCACTGTACATAGAGCAAAATGTGTAAGCCCAGTATCTTGCTCAAGCCCAGTACCCTTTCAACCATTTTCCTATGCTTGTGTACATGTGCCCATGCAGTTTGGGGTGACATATTCATAAGAAATATTATACATACTATTTTGTGAAATGTTTTTCTTACTTAACAGCATGTCTTGGAGATGTTCCCGTGACAGTACCAAAAATCTGCCCAAGTCTTTTAAGTGGTCACATAGCATCCCATTATATGGAAGTACCACAAATTATTAAATCATTCCCCGAGACATACATTAGATTTTGTTTATTACCATAGTCTAAGAGCTATAATGAATAAGATTGAAACTTTAACAGTTTAACCCAGAAAAGTTTACAGCTGAACTCAAGGCAAAGTCCACTGGGTCAGTAATGGATATTCTCTCTCACATAGTCCTTCAAGTATCAGGCTCTTTCCATCTTCATGATCATTCAGCAGACAGGAGGAAGAGAGAGAAAGTATGAAAGCACACTACTCTTTACTGGCTTAGACAGGAAGTGATTTATTTCTCCTATTCATGTCCTACTGGCAAGAACCAGTCATATAGCCCTCCAAGAAGGCAGGAAAGTTTGCTTGAGTTTGTGCCCAGGAAATGCAAGCAGGTTTAATGAGCATCTAGCCAGTCTGGCCATATAGGTTAATTCCACATTTTTTTTTTTTTGCCATTAAAGACAATACCACACACAGAAAAAAAATCTTCTAAAATCTTCTAAATACATCTTTGCATATTTATGACAGTATTTCTATGAGATAGATACCCAGATCAGGAATTGCTAGGCAAAAATGCATGTAGAAGGTATTTCAAAATTCCTGTTTAAAGTAAGAATATTTTTTGTAGATATGTTGCCTTTCTAAAGTAACACATAATATTTAATTGGATTAAAATAGTCTTCTAGTGTGTACTACGTATACATTGAGAAGCTGTCATTCAAAGCATTACCCAGTCCGATCTTTTTTTTTTTTAATTTATTTATTTATTTTGAGAGAGAGCATGCACACATGAGTTGGGGAGGAGCAGAGAGAGAAAGAATCCCAAGCAGGCTCTGCACTGGGAGTGCAGAGCCCAGCAGAGCTGGAACTTACAAACCATGAGACCATGACATGACCCGAAATCAAGAGTATGCTTAACCAACTGAGCCACCCAGGCACCTCTGATCTTTATCATTAATTTTTTTCTGTCTACTATACCCATAAGAACTCTCCGTTTCTAGACTCTTTACTTCCCAAACATGTCATGACTATTCATTTCAAATCCTGAATCTTCAATTTACTAAATATGTGTTCTTGGGAATAGCACTTTGACCACTTTGAGACTTCATTTCATTATTTTGGAAAAGCAGTAACATTATAAACCTCTCCAGTTTCTTGAAATAAGTAGGAGAAAATGGCACGTGGGAAATGTCTAGAATACGATAAATACTCAATGAGTGTTTGCCACTACCTTTCTTTCTCTGGTGATCCCAGGCCATAATAATCATTTCTATCATTGAATTCTTATAGTAGTCATCTGCATTGCTCTTCCACCATCTAGCCTATATGACCTGCTATTACAGTTTATCTTTTCACACAATATCTTCTCTCTGCATCTTGATTATAAGCAACTTGAGAACAAAAGCCATGCCATAGTCTTCTTTGAGTTCCTATCCCCTCACGCACACAGTGCTTTACAAATGTGGCCCTAGATAAATTTTTTGATGATGCCAATTAAATCAAGCATACCAGTAGAAGAGAGAAAGAAAATAAAACAAAAATTCATCTCAATTATTCAATTTTAGGAAAAGAACCTGAAAAATCTGTAAAGATTACTTAGGAGGAAGTTAAATAGAGCATTTAAAAATATAATAACTTACAGGAAGCTGGAAAGCATTTGTGAACAGTTCACTGAAAATCTAAGATAAATGTATGTCAAGTTTTAAAATGCTAAGCCTGCATATATGTGTGTGTCCCCAGGCAAGGTTAAGGCATTGTGAAAGATGATTTTTCCATTTAATAGAGATATTTGAGAAGTAATTTTAAGGAGGTAGGGCTAATAAAGAAAGAAGGGAAGGAGGGAGGGAAGAAAGGAAGGAGGAAGGGGCAGGTGGAGGGAGGGAGGGAGAGAGGAATGGAGAAAGAAAGAAAAGGAGATAGAGAAGAGGAAAGAAAGGAATCTTTCAAAGACAAGAAGACTGCTCCACTAAAGAAAGCAGGAAAAGTCAGGAAGGATGCCAGTTGAGGTAAAATCTGAAATTAGGCAGATCAAACCAAACCAGTCCAAGCCAACAGCTGAATTTGTGGGTGCTACCTATTGAGTTGGTGGGACCACTTAAAGGTCATGGTATACACATTTTCACCCAAGAGCATGTGAAAGAGAGGGAGGCACTGCCTCAAAAGATCAGGCACTAGAGCAGATTTGAGGAGTAGGGGCTTTGGGAAGGGTTGGCCCCATCCAGGATTTGAGTAGGTAGATTGAGAGGGATATTAGGCAGGGCAGGCAAGACACCGTTATTTGCTGCTTAGTCTCTCTGTCCCTCTTTCTCATTTCTCCTTTTCCTTGTCTGCATGCCTTCCACTTCCTCTTCTATTCCTCTCAAAATTCCTATGCATTTCTCTATTCTCTTTCTCTTAAAGAATTCAACTCAGAGACACATTTTTGTATGAAATGCTCTAAGTTTCATAAAATCTGAAATAGATGTCAACATTTAAAATTAAGAACATTTGGGGCACCTGGGTGGCTCAGTTGGTTCAGTGTTCAACTCTTGATTTCAGTTCAGCTCATGATCTCATGGTTTGTGGGATTGAGCCCCGCATTGGGCTCTGTGTTGACAGAAAAGACCCTTGTTTGGATTCTCTCTCTCCCTCTCTCTGCCCATCCCCATGTACTCTCTCTCTCTCTCTCTTTCTCTCTCTCTCAAAAATAAATATAGTTTTTTTAAAAAAATAAAGAAATTTAACATTCCATATTTCAGGTGCCATTTGAGAACAAAGTGAAGAGCTGGCAACACAAGTTCCTAGTCCCATAGAAATAAAGAACTGAGTATCTTTTATAACATCCTGCATCCCTTTCGTCTCCATCTGGCCACATTCACCAATAATGTTATCTGTCAGGCCCACTCAGGAAGGAAGTTTGCCTTCCTGAAAGCATTCCTATTGCTCTTCTTTCTTCTTACATGGAATTTCTTCCTTTCTTTTCCCTAGATATTTATATTCTTCTTAAATTTCCATAGATTATAATTTTAGTAATAGGTTATTTGTCTATTCTTAATGTTTAAGTCAACAATAAAACTTTTAGTTTTTGCTTTATTTTTTATATCACCTGATGAGGGAAAGAAAGGCAAGAAAAATGTAGTTTAAATTAAATTCCCTTACAGCCTGCAGTTCATTGATAGATGCCAGAGACCTGCAGTGTGTAACGCTCCCCAAGATGTTTACGGCTGCCTTAGTGCCTTAATGTTTACACTCCCTTAAAAACTAAAAGCAACCTTATCTTGACAATAGCTAAATCTTCAGGGTCCTGTGAGACCCTGCTTTCAACATACAGAAATTCCTTAAAAACTAACTTTACCTCCTCCAAAACTAAAAGTATATATCAGACACTCCTCACAACCCCAGTGCAGCTCTTTCTGCCCATGGGTCCTGTCCCTGTGCTTTAATAAAATCACCTTTTTGCACCAAAGATATCTCAAGAATTCTTTCTTAGCCATTTGCTCAAGAACCGCATCATTTTTGGTGCCCTTACATGGGGCTCTGCCCTCTCATCTGGACTCTGAGCCTTGGTACAAATTTGGTGAGTACTTTTTCTTTTCTTCCTTTATTCTCACTTCAGGGGCTTTTCAAAGAGTACCATCTTATTGGAACACTTTCATGTCAACTGCTCAGGCTGCAGTCCTCTAGCCCATGGCTACTCTATGGAGAGAGAAGAAAGCCTGCCTTTTAGCTGGAAGTTAGTACCCTGACCGGAATGCTAATAAGATCCAGAAACTTGATGCCTTCTTTTTATTCCTGTCCTTATACAAAGTTGTCTATCTTGGGCATGGGACAGTCACTAAGTGACTAACATGGCTGCCAATCTTAAGACTCCTGTGTGAGGTTTTTACCTCATTGGTCTAATGTGATCCCCTCCACATCCCTGGTCTAGCCACTTCTGGCCAAGGGACCTCCACTGGGAGCCAGCTGAAACCAGTACCTGACTGAATTAAAACCCAAACGGGGACTATTTCCTAGGGAAGTTGGCTGTAAAGATTATATGTGTTGGAATTTCACTTAGATTATGATGGATTTCTATCCATTACTGTTTTCTGTCAATGTCCTCTACCTACTACTTAAGTTACAGAATTGGGTAATTCCCCCTTGTAAAATTTTTCTAGTGTTTTCCATGGGTTAAAATGGCACAGGCTTTTGCCTCTGCCTTTTGTAACTTTCCTATACCTCCCCCAACTGACCAATATTGACCCATATAGGTAGGGACATCTCTACACCCCCTACTCAACAGGAAGAAGCTACAGAAGATGAGACCTTAAATAAAGATTTAAGGGTCAAAATTGTTCAGGGAGGATATGATGAGGGAGCATAAGGCAGGCTGAGGGCAAAGTACAAACTAGCACACACACACACCCAGGTGGTATATGTGTGATATTCCTTGGACACTAAGAGCTACCCAAAAAACAGGAACGGACAAAAAACCAAATGGTTAAACTGGGAAGAGTCCCCACCAGTTTACAAGAAAAAGGCAATCCCATCAAGAACCTAAATCCAGGAATTCACTACTGTCTTATAAGTTAATGCTTTGCTAGAGGGAAAAACAACGTTGCCTTGACAATAGCTAGGCATCCAGTAATCTGTGAGTCTTCAGCATACAAAAATCTCTTTGGAAACTTCCCGTTTAACTTTACCTCCCCCTACCCCATAGTATATAAGGAGCCACTCTTCACAACCCCAGTGCAGCTCTTTCTGCCCACGGGTCTGTCCCCGTGCTTTAATAAAATCACCTTTTTGCACCAAAAAAGGTCTTCAAGAATTCTTTCTTGGCTGTCAACTCTGAACCTCATGAACTCCACCATCACCCCAAAACCCCACCAGCATAATTAGTTTGTATCTCAGTTCCCTATTTCAAATTCTGTTCCCTCTCCTCACCTAAAGTCTAAGAAACATCTAATAGAAAAAGTGGTATCAAATATATACATTTTGACATTGAATACATTATTTTATTTATTATTTTTTTGTTCTACCTTTTGACTCCTTCACCTTTTTCTCCCACTCCCTACCCCCCACCTCTGACAACCACCAATTTGTTCTCTATATCTATGAGTTTGGTATTTTGTGTTTGTTTTTTAGATTCCACATATAAGTGAGATCATATTTATGTTTCTCTGACTTATTTCATTTAGACTAATGCCCTCAAGGTCTGTCCATTTTATTGCAAATTGCAAGATTTCAATCTTTTCTTGACTGAATATATATATATATATATATATATATATATATATACACATGTATATTTATGTATGTGTATATATATTTATGCATATCAATCCCATATATATAGTGTTTCTTTATCCATTCATCCACTGATGGACACTTAGGTTTTTTCCATATCTTGACAATTGTAAATAGTGCTGCACTGAACATGGGAGTGAATATAACTTTTTGAGATAATGTTTTTATTTTCTTCAGATAAATACCCCATATGTATTTATGGTTCCATACAAATTTCACTTTAGGGTTTTCATATTCAGTGTTAATGCAAATTTAATCTTCCTAGAACTTTATAATGAAGGGCCTTCCTAATGATCTGTCTGCCTACATGTTTTTATCACAGTTCCTGATCTGTACAGCTTCGACCTGATTGATACCCCATTCCCCCCTCCCCCATTGAACCAATGTTTGGAGAATGACTGCTAATATATATCTTGGGGGTTAGAGATAAAGAAAGTTTGCAAAGGGATTTTCATATGCTAAAGAAGACTCACAGGATTCTTGGGGAGTTGGGCTAAGATTGCCTTTTGCCCTTAGCAAAGTATTTGCTTAGTCCAGGCAGTTGAGCTCCCAGAGGAAGGTCACTCTGCTTGTTTCAAGGACTTGTCAATGGGCTGTAGGCAGTCAATTTAATTTCATCTACATTTTTTGTGCTTTTGTTTCCAACATCAAATATGAAAAAAATTAATTTAATTTTAGTATACTAGGAACCAGAAAATAAAATTTTAAAACAATTCAATATATAATGGCATCTGAAAACATAAAATACTTAGAGATAACATAGTAAATATATATAAGACCTCTATACTAAAAGCTATAAAACATTACTGAGAGAAATTAAAGAACATCTAAAATAGATGGAGAAATACTCCATATTGATGGATCAGTAGGCTAAGTATTGTTAAGATATCAATTTTGTATAAAATTATCTATGGATTCTGTGTAATACCAGTCATATCATCCAAGGAGACATTTTTGACAAGCTAGTTCTAAAATTATATCAAAAGCCAAAGACCAGAATAGCCAAAACAGTTTTGAGGGGAAAAAAATTGAACACATTTAGAGACATTACACTGTCTGATTTCAGGTCATACTGTAAAGCTATAATAAGCAAGAAATTGTGGTACTGGCACAAGACTAGACACATATATCACTGGAACAGAACAGAGTCCAGAAATATACATACATGTATAGTCAGTGATTTTCTACAGTCATCCAAACCTAATTCAAGGGAGATAAAATACTCTTTTAAATAAATAGTGCTGGAACAATTAAATATCTATATTCACATAGATTAGGCTTTGGAGTTTTGTGGGGTTTAAAAGCTGACAGCCAAGAAAGAATTCTTGAGATGTTTTTGGTGCAAAAAAGGTGATTTTATTAAAGCACAGGGACAGGACCATGAGGAGAAACTGATTATATCCTTGGGAGTTGGGCAAGGTAAAGTCAAGGGGGAGTTTCCAAAGGGATTTTCATATACTAAAGAAGACTCACAGGATACTGGAGGCCTAGCTATTGTCAAGTTAAGGTTGTTTTTCCCTCTAGTAAAGAATTAACATTAAGATAGTAGGGAATTCCTGGAAAAACTTTTTACTCTATCTGCCTCAAGTATTTGTCAGTGGGCTGCAGGTTATAAGAAAATTTAGTTTTATATGTCATTTCCTTCTCCCTTTGTTTCCCACATCAATATGGACAAAAATAAGCCATGTTCTTACCTCACACCACACAATGGGCGTGTGAAATAGGCAATGATTTCTTAGGTGCCAAAAACTATAAACCAGAAAGGAAAATAATTGATAAAACATATTTCATTCAATTTAAAACTTTTGCTCTTCAAAAAACAAGAAAATGGAAAGGGAAGTGACAGACTGGGGAAATATCTGCAAAACATTTATCCGATAAAGGACTTGTATCTAGAATATATACAGAACTCATGTATGTAAATTAGAAGGAAAACAACCCAATATAAATATGTTAACCAACACTTCACCAGAGAAAATACATGAGTGACAAGAAGCACTCAAAAAGAAGTTCAATATTATTAGCTATCAGTAAAATGCAAATTAAAACCACCATGAGATAACACTACATCTCTATTACAAAGACTAAAATTAAAAATTCTGACAATACCCAGTGTTGATAACTGCAAAAGGGCAGGAAGGAATTTTGGGGGGTGACAGAAATGTTCTGTCTTGACCATGGAGGTAGTGAATACATGCATTTATCAAAATACATTGGACTGTAAGTGGGTGCATTTTACTATATGTAAATATACCTCAATAAAGTTGATTTACTACCAAAAAAAAAACCAGTGGAGACTAATAAAAGTGTTAGCACATCTTTAATTAATGAAATGAATATGCCCAAGGAACTCATTCTATTTGTAATAAACGTACCTACACCATATTCTTCTTAGCTCCTTTCTAAAGCATTTAGAACAGTCTCATAAATCCTGAATTTACATTCCAATATCCACTTAAAAGACATTATGCTTATTCTCATTTTTATAGATAAGCTACTAATGATCACTAGGGGTTTCACTCATATCTAACAGATCCAATGTAATAGCAAGTCCAAATTTCTTGGCCTCTATATAATTTCTCTTTCCCAAGATTATAATGCCTATTTTTCTTTTTTTCCCCTTAGTAAGGGGTCTTTGTTTACTTTTTCTCCTTCTGTTTTCATACATACAGCTCATCCAAATATCTATCTCTCATTAACTCAATGATGATTTCATGCTCAGACCAAAAAAGAAAACAGAGTGTTGTTTATCTATTCAGATATTACTCTCATGTGGCACAGAGCTTTTATATACAGTCATGAACTTGGATGTTTGTACAACTCCAATGTCTCATTCTTACATTTTAAATTCTTTCCTCTTTTTACTCATTTCTCTGCAAACTGAGGTAAAGAAAACTTCCAAAGTATTGCAAAGTAGGCAATAGGAAATTCAGAGACAGTAATTATAGGCACTTTGATATTCCTACTTACGTAAGTGTTTTAAACATACTTGACATAGATTCATTACAATAGTCCCTATTTTTGTGGGGAAAAAAAAGTTACTGTAATGTTTTTTAGTCATACTGATGAGGGAGTATGGGGCAAACTGAGGGCAAAGTACAGGCTAACAACAGTACCCCCACCCCAGGTGGGATATGTGTGATATTCCTTGGACTCTCCTGGCTATCCAAGAACAAAGGAAAGGGGTTTAAGTGCTTTCCATAGTGGTGTGGGAAACAAAAGCAAATGAAAAATTAAATTCCCTTACTGCCTGCAGCCCACTGACAAGTCCTTGAAACAGGCAGAGTGACCTCCTTCCAGGAGCTCAGTTGCCTCAATGATGACACTTTTCTAGGGGCAAAAGGGAATCTCGGCTTAACATTATCCTGAGCCCCCAGGATCCTATAAGTCTACTTTAACATGTAAAAACTCCTTTAGAAACTTCCTTTATCTCAAATCCCCCAAGATTTATGCTGGCAATCATACTCCAAGCTTATGGTCCCCTGATACACATCTGAAGGGTCTCATGACTGAGGTTTCACTAAACAAAATAAATGTCAATTTTCCTAATAGAAGCTAGTCCCTCAAGGTCCTGGAAACCTTGCTTCCAAAATTCCTTAGAGATTTATGCTGTCCCTAACCCTACCCAACCTGAGGGTATACAATCAGTTACCCATCACAACCCCAGTTCAGCTCTTTCTGCCCACAAGTCCCATCCCTGTGCTTTAATAAAATCACCTATTTGAAGGGTGCTTGCGTGGCTCAATTAGCCTCTGACTTTGGCTCAGGTCACAATCTCACAATTCGTGGGTTGGAGCCCAGCGTGGGGCTTGTGCTGACAGCTCAGAGTCTGGAGACTGATAAGGATTCTATGTCTCCCTCTCTCTCTGCCTCTCCCCCACTCACATTTTCCCTCTCTCTCCCTCTCTCTCTATCTCTTTCTCTCAAAAATAAACATTACAAAAAAATTTTTTAATCACCTATTTGCACCAAAGACATCTTCAAGAATTCTTTCTTGGCTGTCGGCTCCAAGCCCCACCATCAATAACACTTTTTAAATTTTTTTTTAATGTTTATTTATTTTTGAGAAACAGGAAGAGACACAGCATGAGGGGGAGGGAGGGGAAGAGAGAGAGGGAGACACAGAATCCTTAGCAGGCTCCAGGCTCTGAGCTATCAGCACAGAGCCTGTCACTGGGCTCAAACTCAGGAACCCCGAGATCTTGACCTGAGCTGAAGTTGGACACTTAATGGACTGAGCCACCCAGGTGCCCCAACACCACTGTTTAAAATTCTTCACTGTTCTAATACTTTAGAGGTAGTTTCTTGTCACATTTTATTTCTATTCATGATTGACTTATTTGGTTAAGTATTTTTCATATTTTAAATCTGAGGCCTAGGCAGGATATTTTAAAAGTCGTTTGCTTTGAGTTCTTGGAATGTCTTTGAATATCTGGATTTCAATCACTAATAATGTTGAGAAAATAAGTAAAGTTATGCACCATAAGATGGCCGGAGGGACTAACATAAGCTCTAGTCCGTAGTTTAGAGACTCCTCTTCCGGGTTGTTCTTCCTGCCTGGCTTGCCTTGCGTGCCAAATTACTTACTAATACAGAATTCCGAAGTAACAGACAATAGATTGTCCCCCCATGCTTGTGCTCGAGACTCAGATCTCTGGAAAGGATCTCCCCTGAGCCCACCTGTGTGAAATAAAACTCCGATCCCCCAAGATCTCTGAGTGCCACTTGGTTTCCCCGCCAGTGATCCAGCCTGGTTCTGTAACAATAAAACTTGTCATGCTATGATTTTAATCACACTTGTAAAGCAAGCTCCCTTTCAACCCCTATCTGCTTCTTCCTTCTTGTTCTCTCATTGCATCTATTTACCTTGGTTAACTGTAATAAGTAAAGAAACTATTTCTGTTGTAAGCTAGTGATATTTGTTTTTATTTCCTAAAGCTTAGACAAAATACTCTCTCTACATAGGACCTCTATGCTCCTTGTACTGATTGCACATATACAAGCTATACTCCAATTAAGAGTTCGGTTATTCAGATTTGTCAGTGCTAAGAAGGAGGGTGCCCTGGAGAGACCATTGTGAGTGAGCATTCCAGAATACAAACAGTTATACCCCCTCATAAATTAATAAGATTGCATTCCGGTTATTCTCTCAAAATTGTGGGAATTTAGTCAATATTAGTCTGCAATGGAGCAGCCAATTACCTCTAAGAATACTGAGAAATTCCCATTTTTAGAATTGCAAGGTTGAGATAGTCCATGGCAGTAGTGATATTGCTGAGAAGCCCCGTCTGTCACCGGCCACCTGGCCACCACCTCCAGGAAAATGGTGCCAGTAATAAGATATGCCAAGCACCACACAAAATATCAGAGAACATTTAATATGTGACACTGAAATGTTTTTAATCAGCCCCTATCACCTTCCTTCAGTGGCCTGGTCTATACTGAAGGGGATTACAGAAGGGGACCTGTTGTAATATATTCAAGTAGGAGAGAAAGAGAGAGACCCCTTTAACAGAATAACAGCCAGGAGAGCACTGCTAAGAACCAATCCCCCTTGACGAGGTAGATATTTATTTATTTATTTATCTTTATTATAGGTATTTCTACCATAAGGCTGGACTGTTGAGGGCAATTTCCC
This sequence comes from Acinonyx jubatus, assembly GCF_027475565.1. Taxonomy (NCBI): domain Eukaryota; kingdom Metazoa; phylum Chordata; class Mammalia; order Carnivora; family Felidae; genus Acinonyx; species Acinonyx jubatus. Next base: position 81,578,267 of record NC_069382.1, on the reverse strand, counting down.
TTCCTGCACATACATGGATTAAAAGCACACCCAGGCAGCCTCATCCCCCCACAAATGATGGAACAGAATTATGAACTACCCAAGACCCAAGACAGTGATGGGGGAAACTACGTAAGGAGGAGAGGCTCCCAAGAAACTGAGAAATCACAAATGTGAGGGAAGCACTACTATCCAGAACTGACTACACAGCCACTCCTGCTTCTCCCAACTCAATGGGGGTAAAATGTTTCTCTCCCCAGTTTTCCCACTGGAGTCACCAATGAGAGCATCTCACAGAATGGGACTAGACTGTATTACCCCACCCTTCTGATGTTTAAGGCATAATAAAGGGATTAAACAGATGAAGAAACAAAGAAGGACCTGTCCATGTTAAACTTCAAATTAAAACATAAATAAACAAAAATTTTTAAAAAGGACCTGTTCTCAGGAAGCTGACAATATAAAGTAATATGTGCCAACTTGTATAATGTCATATGTATTTTTTAAATTTATTGAAGTCACATCATCAGTTCAACAATCGTTTTCCTAGGTGTCCATGTGCATGTGAGTGTGTGTGTATGTATTCAGTTGTAAGACATATCCTGATTTTAGAAATGTTAAATAGAAAAATTATTTAATGGAATGTTATTAATGGGGGTACATATGTTGTTGCTAATTGTGATGGTGCAAATTAAGCCTATGCTTAATTTCCATCATTTATAAAAATGTAAAAAGTGACTAAGCAACAATTCAGTTAATACTTGTAGGATAGAAATGCAATGAGGTAAACCTCTTCTTGACCAAGATGGTTCTTTAAAAAAACTCTCTGAAAAAAAAAGTCTAAAAAACAAAAGTGCCCCATAATTGAGCTAGGGCAGAACTCTGACGTATGACATAATTAGCAGCACCCTCTGGGAAATATCTAGTACTCATGATAGAATGCTGGAGCAGTTTCCTGATAGATGATATTTAGATTCAAACTCCTTTTGAGAAATTAAAGTACACCATCCAGTGTACCTGTACTTACCTTGTAAATACCTTACCAGTGTAAGTGTACTTGCCTTGCAGTAAGTATAATGATCTTTAACTAGACATACTTTTTTAAAAGAAATCTAATCTAACAGTGATTACCTAACCATTTATTTCCCCCAAAAGATACCTCAACCAAGACGGAGTCTTTGGATTGGCTTTCTTAGGAAACTTCTCTCTACTGCAACTTGAAATAAAACTTTCACACATGCTCACAATCCCAAGAAATTGTCACACAAGTACTAAATCACAAGTGATAGTGATAAACTAGGTACTCCTCTGCTTCCCCTAAAGAAGACCAGGGGCTCTGGTTTGAGAGACAACCATATGATAGAAAGAAAACCAGGCCAGGGGGGAAAAATTTTAGATGAGTGAAAACTGGAAGCCATAAGAGGAAGACATATTCTCCTTTAACTGAGGAAGAAAGCAGCTCAGGTTGAGATGAAGAAAAGCACTCTGAAACTCAGGACACATAAACTTTATTAGGAAAAGTTCAGCTTTGCCAATTCTAAAAAAAAAAAAAAAAACTTATGGGGGACCAGTAATACAAATATAAATGTGTGGGGATCAGGACAAAAGTATTAACACAAAAAATGAATGAAGCTTTTTTTCTAAAGCACTGTTAGAGGTTATCTTACTATTCTGAATATCTATACATTGCTTCCTATTGTGCCCTTACCATCTATGACAAGGTATTTTTGGTTGAGTGCCTAGAAAACTACTTTCAGAAGTCCTACTCTATAGTAAAGGAATGATAAAGGAGATTTTTTGAAGCTGCTGACCATAAAGTATCCAAATTTGTCATGCTAGTGGCAGAAGGAGAAGCCTTCTATAGTTTGGCCTGGGTTTATTAGATCTATTGATAAAGAAAGAAAGGAAGGATAGGGAATCAAAGTCTTAGTTACAAAAGAACTTTAGGTTTTCCCGGTGTGCCAGAAATGGTAGAGTCTGCTTTTTCCCAAAAGATGGTGACACATTGTCAGTTTTTATATTTGCCAAATACCAAATGTAGATTAAGCAGGGGTCTTCTGAAAATAGTCCACAGGGGACTAATAGGCCACAGGGGACACAATTTCACATGCAAAGCAAGCTTTTTAAGACCTTTCTAATCAATCAGTAGGCTTCTGTCTAATCCATCAGATTCTTCCTCCCTGGTCCAACCAAAGAACAGATGAAGCTTGGGAAACAAAAAAGGAAACAGTTCCTATAATTTCCAAATTCCTCATCTACCTCTGTGATTCACCCAATAAATGTCTGCTGAGAGCATGCCAAAGTTTAGACATTGTCCTAGATCCTATAAAATATTTAAAACATGAATAATGAATAAGATGGGGTCAATGTATTCAAGAAAATCAGTTATTTTCCTAAATAAATATATAACATCCAAAGATATATAACTATACAAAAGTTTAAAGTTAGAAATTCCATAAGAGATGGTCCAGAAAGTTCTGTGAATATATGGAAATTTAATTATGAAAAAAGTTCCATTTAAGAGTAGTACCAGGAGTAGGAGGTCAACATGGTGGAGAAGTATGGGGACCTGAAGTTCCTCCCTCCCTCAAGCACAGCAGTATTGAGGCCAGAAGACTTGGAATTACAGGAATCTGGGCTACAGAGTGACAGAAACATCTTCAGGGGCCCACGAGGAGAACTTGGCAGGACACAGGTGCATGATTGTGAACTGGGAGAAATAAAATAGGCAGCATAGGCACGGAGGGGAGGGATCCTTCTGTGGAGAGACATAAGGAAGAAAAAGAGAGGCTGTGGAAGTTTAGGACTGTATTTGGACAAGAGAAAATCCACAGACTGGGAAACAGGAAAAACGTAGAAAGAACCAATTTTTACCGCATTCCAGGGTTGCAGGGCTTTCTCCAGACTGGGGCATGCCACCCTGTTTGCATGCCTGGGGAGGAAGGGAGCTAGCCCCAGGCTCGACAGAGAGCTCAGAGGCATGATTGGAGACAGCAATCCCCTCCCTTGACCAGTGCTGTGGAAAGAAGACATATAGCCACACCAAGGACAAGACCCTGCAGGCACCCACCAGCCAGTGGCCCTTTGCTGGATGGCTGGCAGAGTGGCTCTACCCTGGAACTGGGACATGCAAAGCAGGATCTTTTAAGACATTGGGGTTTGATGTCTTAGAAGTGCCTGGGAGGCACATGAGACTGTGGAGCAGGACAAACCGGCCCACTCATGCCCACATGGCACTGTGATGAGCCAGAGGCCTTTTGTTGGCTGGCTGGGTGGTGTGGCACTACCCCAGAACCTGGGTACACAGAGTGGGATCCTTTAAGACATCAGTGTTTGAATCCCAGGCGAGTGCCTGGGAGGCGCAGGAGACTGTGGAGCGGGACAAACTGCCTGAACATGCAAATGGACTAAATGCTCCAACCAAAAGACATGGAGTATCAAAATGCATTAAAAAAAAAAAACAAAACAAAGATCCATCCATATGTTGTCTACAAGAGACTCATTTTAGATCTGAGACACCTTCAGATTGAAAGTGAGGGGATCGGGGCGCCTGGGTGGCTCAGTCGGTTAAGCGGCCGACTTCGGCTCAGGTCATGATCTCACGGTCCGTGAGTTCGAGCCCCGCGTCGGGATCTGTGCTGACAGCTCAAAACCTGGAGCTTGTTTCAGATTCTGTGTCTCCCTCTCTCTGACCCTCCCCTGTTCATGCTCTCTCTCTGTCTCAAAAATAAATGAACGTTAAAGAAAAATTAAAAAAAAAAAAAAGAAAGAAAGTGAGGGGATGGAGAATCATCTATCATGCTACTGGAAATCAAAAGAAAGCTGGAGTAGCCACACTTATATCAGACAAACAAGATTTTTTTTAATGTTTATTTATTCTCAAAAGAGAGACAGAGTATGAGTGGGAGAGAGGCAGAGAGACACAGAATCCAAAGCAGGCTCCAGGCTCTGAGCTGTCAGCACAAAGTCCAATGTGGGGCTTGAACTCACAAACTGTGAGATCATGACCTGAACCGAAGTTGGACACTTAACCAACTGAGCCACCCAGGTGCCCCTAGACAAACTAGATTTTAAACTATAGGCTGTAACAAGAGATGAAGAAGGACATTATACCATAATTACAGGGGTATCCATCAAGAAGAGCTAACAATTGTAAATGTTGATGCCCCCAACTTGATAGAACCCAAATATATGAATCAATTAATCACTAACATAAGCAATCTTATTGATAAGAATATGGTAATTGCAGGGAATTTTAATCCTCCACTTCAGCAATGGACAAACCATCTAGGCAGAAAATCAATAAAGAAACAATGGCCTTGAATAATACACTGGACCAGCTGGACTTAACAGATACAGTCAGAACTTTCCATTCAAGAGCATAAGAATACACATTCTTTTCAAGTGCACATGGAACATTCTCCAAGATAGGTCACATACTGTGTCACAAAACAGCCCTCAATAAATATCAATGAATTGAGATCATACCATGCATATTTTCAGATCACAATACTAATGAAACTTGAAATCAACCACAAGAAAAAATTTGGAAAGGCTCCAAATGCATGGAGATTAAAGAACACCCTACTAAAGAATGAATGGGTCAACCAGGCAATTAAAGAAGAAATTTTAAAATTTATGCAAGTGAATGAAAATGAAAACACAACAGTGCAAACACTTTGGGATGCAGCAAAGTTCTGGTTCCTGCTCTTCTGCACAGCCAAACTTGTCAAAGGGTTGTATACAAATGTTATTTCTACTCCTTCACTCCACAGTCATTTCTTTTTTTAAGAAAGAAAATGTATTGATACATATTGGGTGAATTTTTCTTCTTCAGCCTTGTACTTCAAATTTATCTTGGCTAATCTGGATCCTTTACCTTTCCATAGAATTTATGGTCAGCTTATCAAAATCTACCGAAGAATGAAGAAGAGGTGGAGGAGAAAGAAAGAAAGAAAGAAAGAAAGAAAGAAAGAAAGAAAGAAAGAAAGAAAGAAAGAAAGAAAGGAAGGAAGGAAGAAAGAAAGAGAGAAAAAGGGGGAAGGAAGGAAGGAAGGAAGGAAGGAAGGAAGGAAGGAAGGAAGGAAGGAAGGGAGGGAGGAAGGAAGGAAGGAAGGAGAGAAGAGAGGGGAGGGGAGGGGATGGGAGGCTAGGGGAGGTGAGGGGAGGCGAGGGGAGGCGAGGGAAGGGAAGGGAAGGGGCACCTGGGTGACTCAGTCTGTTAAGCGTCTGACTTTGGTTCAAGTCATGATCTTGCAATTCATTTCTGTCCATTTTATAGGGCCATTTTTGGAGTCCCTCTATCATTTCTTTACTTTGAATTTATGTTCAGCCAGTTATAACTGCTTTAATTTTCTGGGATTTCTTTAAATCACATTTCAAGTTTACAATTTTGTTTGAGGAGTGCCTAGGTGCCTCAGTCAGTTGAGTGTGAGACTTAGCTCAGGTCATGATCTCATGGTGCATGGGTTTGAGCCCCACATTGGGCTCTGTGCTGACAGTTCAGAGCCTGGAGCCTGCTGTGGATTCTGTATCTCCCTCTCTCTCTTCCCATCCCCCACTCATGCTCTGGTATCTCCCCCCCCCCCACCTCTCAAAAATAAACAAACTTTAAAAATTTTTCTAAGAAAAAAATAAGGAAAGAAGGAGGAAGGGAGGGACAGGGAGGGAGGGAAGGAAGGAAGGAGAGAGGAAAGTTAGGAAGGAAGGAAGGAAGGAAGGAAGGAAGGAAGGAAGGAAGGAAGGAAGGAAAGCATCACACTAAATTTATAAGTTAATTTGAGAAGAACTGCCATCTTTTCAATATTGAGTTCACTCATCCATAATGAGTTTCAATCCTATGGTTCAATCATTTTCTCATTGTGTACCCTTCTAGAATATTTCAGAATTTTTTATATAAGTTATACATGCTTTTGTAGATTTATTCCTAAATAACTTTTAGTTTTTATTGCTAACCTGAATGGAATTTCTTGAGTGTGGGTGTGGGTGTGAAAGAAACAAAGGAAGAAATATAAAAGAGAAGATGTATGAAACATTGTGGTTTAAAAACAGCAATATAAGGAACCATCTGTTTCCTTCCCAGCAAGAAACAAGACTTAACAAGAATCTTATGTGGAGTCTTTTCTATATAATCCTATTCCCCTTTGTCCTTCACAGTTATAACCTTATTTCAATGTTGTATTAAACATTCCAGTGATTTTCTTTACAGTATGATCACCTATATACGTATCTATAAACATTATGTTGATCAGGTGTTGATTTTCAACTGTATAGATAGAATCATGCTACACATATTCACTATATTTCTTTCAATCAAAATCATATTTTTGCAGTTGGGCTGTATTGATGCATGTTATGGTTGTTCAATCATTTTCACTGCTGTGGTGTGTTTCCAAGTACAAATATGCTAAATTTTGTCTATTCTACTGTACATGACCATTTGGGTTGTTTTCAGTTTGGGGCTATTACAAAAAATGCTGGTATGAACAATGCTGTACATATATCTTTTGGCCACTGTACTAGTTTTTCTAAACTCTATTCCTGGAAATGGAAATGCTGAATCACAGTGTCTACTTATTTTCAAATTTAAAACTATTTTCCAATCCGATGTACCAAATTATCTCCAACATTGTCTGAGACTTTCTATTGATCCATATTAATGATAAAACTTGGTGTAAGGCTTTTAATTTTTGCCATTTGTTGGGTATAGAATGGTATCTAATTTTAATTTGTATTTCTCTAATTCTAAAAGTGAGTACCTTTTTATATGTCTCTTGGCCATTTGAATCTCCTTTCCTCTTTTTTGAAATGCCTGTTCACATCTTTTGCCTATTTATTGGGTGTTTCTCTTTTTGTTGATCTCTAGAAGATCACTAGGTATTCTGAATATTAATACTGTTTCAATTACATCTGTTGCAAAATATCTTCCCATTTGTGACTTGTCCTTACACCCCCTTTATGTGTCTTTTGATACATAAAGTTCATCATTTTAAAGTAGTCAAATTCAGTCTTTTCCTTTACAGGTTGCATTTTTTTGTGTCCTATTTAGGAACTCCTTTCCTGTTTCAATACTAAAAAGTTAATTTGTCATATTGCCTTGGGAGAGTTTTATAGTTTTCCCTTATATATTTAAGTCCTTAATCTACCTGGAATTTGTAGTTGTGTATGACGTGAGGTTGGGATTGAATAAAAATTTTAAATTTCATTTTGAATTTTCTATTTGCTCACTGCTAGTATAGGAACAACATTATATCAACAAATACATCTTGTAACCAGAAACCTTGCAGGTTTTTCTCATTAGTTCTATTATTTATTTATAGATTTCCTTTGTTTTTCTTTCTGGAAAATCTCTGTCTACATTTTTCTCCTGATGCTTTATCATTTATTTCTTTGTTTTATCTATTGTATTGGATAAAGTACATTCCAGTACAATATTCAGTAGAAGCAATTATAATGAGAATTCTTGTGTACTTCCTGATCTTAAAAGAAAATGTTCCTAAAAATACCATTCACTAGACAAAGGAATTTTCTTTCTATTCCTATTGCTAAGAGTTTTGTTATCATTGATGTTGTTGTTTTAAAATCATGAACATATGTTAAATTTTATCAAGTTATTTTTCACAGGTATAGTGGCTAAATAATTGGCCCAAAGATTTTCTACACTCTAAACCCCAGAACTTTGTCTGGGTTCTATAAATACATTGTATTATATGGCAAAAGGGACTTGGCAGACATAGTTAAGAATTTTGATGGATAAAGAAGTCGTGGTTTACATATACAATGGAATACTACTTCGCAATGAGAAAGAATGAAATCTGGCCTTTTGTAGCAATGTGGATGGAACTGGAGAGTGTTATGCCAAGTGAAATAAGTCAGGCAGAGAAAGACAGATACCATATGTTTTCACTCATATGTGGATCCTGAAAAACTCAACAAAAGACCAGGGGTGAGGAGAAGGGGGTAAAAAAAGTTACAGAGAGGAAGGAGGCAAACCATAACAGACTCTTAAATACTGAGAATAAACTGAGGGTTGATGGAGGGTGGGGAGGAGGGGAAAGTGGGTGATGGGCACTGAGGAGGGCACCTGTTGGGATGAGCACTGGGTGTTGTATGGAAACCAATTTGACAATAAATTTCATAAATAAATAAATAAATAAATAAATAAATAAGTAAGTAAGTAAGTAAGAATTAGATATGTGGAGATAAGCTTAACAAAAATGACACATTAAATCTGAAATGAAGACTTAAACATTTTTTTAAAAACTCATTTTAAATAAATTCATTTTAAACTTAATAAATAAATTAATTAAATAATTAATTAATTAATTAATTAAACCATCCCCCAGATCCACACTGTATGATTGTGTGAAGTCAGAACAATGTGTCAAGACCTAGTTCCCCACCTTTCATGTAATTATTAGAATAACACTAAAGAAATAACTTAGCATTATTTGACTTAAAATTATAACAAAACCTTACTTAGTATTTTTACCCTGCACACTCAATTTAATATTGTGCCAATGATAAGGAAAACCAGAGTAACCTAAATCCAGGAATTGAGTTGCCCATAAGAAAACCAAGGAGACACCTGATGCATCCATAGTCTTTGTTAGAAATAACAAAACATAATATAAAAAGATGTTATAAATGGTTAAAAATATTAATGTTTCTTTGAACGTACACCCTGTGGCTCAGAAAAGACTGTACATGAAGCTGTGGTCCTATGAAAAATGATCATAGATTTCTTATGGTACTCCTAAAAAAAAAAAAAGAATTTTGAGATGGAGAGAGTATCCTGGATTATCTGAGTGAGCTTGCTATAAGCACATAGATCCTTATAAGAAGTAGTCAGGAGCATCAGAGTCAGAAAGAGTTTGAAGATGATACACTGCTGGCTTTGAAGACTGAAGATAAGACCATGAGCCCAGGGATGTGTGCAGCCTCCAGAAGCTAGAAAAAGCAAAATAATGAATTTTCCCTTGAAGCATCCACAAGGATGCAGCCCTACAAACACCCTGATTTTCGTCCACTGAGACTGATTTGGAACTTTTGACCTCCAGAACTGTAACATAATAAATTTGGGTTGTTTTACGCCACTAAACTTGTGGTGATCTCTTTATAGCAATAATACAGGACATGGGAGCTATCATATTGGGTTTTAACCTCACTTAGCCCATGATTATGGTAAACCACTTTACAAAATTCTGGTTAATAAATCATCCTGACAGTCTTTTTAAAAAAATTTTTTTAATGTTTATTTATTTTTGAGAGAGAGACAGACAGACAGAGTGTGAGTGGGGGAGGAGCAGAGAGAGAGGGAGACACAGAATCTGAAGTAGGTTCCAGACTCTGAGCTGTCAGCACAGAGCCTGACACAGGACTTGAACCCATGAACCGTGAGATCATGACCTGAGCAGAAGTGAGACGCTTAACCAACTGAGCCACCCCAGTGCCCCCATCCTGACATTCTTGAAATGATCCTTCCTTGGTTAAGATGTCTCCATTGTTAATTCACTGGTTCTATTTAGAATGCAAATATTTCATTTAGTATTATTATAACTATGTTCCTAAATGAAATTGAACTTTAATTTTCCTTTCTCATACTATCTTCTTTTGGGTATCAAAGTTACCTGGACTCACAAAAGGAACTGAAGAGCACACCCTCTTTTATTATTGTATCAACATGTTTCATAAGATTGGGATTATTTTTTCCTTATAAGTTTTGTAAAATTCAGATGTAAAAGATTTAGAGATGGGTGCTGTTGTATGTTAATACACAGATGTTCATTCAGTTTTTAAGTGTGTAAGTCTTTTCAGGTATTTTAATTGCCTTTGAATCAACTTTGGTGATGTATATATTTCTAGAAAAGTATTTGCTTCAGTCTTTTTCCAATTATTATCATAAATCTTTTATACTATTCTCATACATTTTAAGTTTTTATTTTACATTAGTGGTGCCTATTATGTAATATCTAATATTGTTTACTTGCACTTTCTCTTTATTTATCTTGTTCAATCTTGGAAAAAATCACTTACTTTGTTAGTCTTTTCCAAAAATCAGCTTTTGGTTTAGTTGATCTTATAGACTGTTTTATTTCTATTTTCTTAATTTATGCTCACCTCATTATTATTTTTTTATATGTTTTTTGGGTTTATTCTATTTTCTTTTCTAAAAATATTTAGTTAAATACTTAGCTTATGAATTTTAATCTTTCTTTTTTTAATAAAATTTTTTTAATGTTTATTTGTTTTTGAGAGAGAGAGAAAGAGAGACAGAGTGCGAGCAGGAGAGGGCCAGAAAAAGAAGGAGACACAGATTCCAAGGCAGGCTCCAGGATCTGAGCTGTCAGCACAGAGACCGATGTGGGGCTTGAACTCACGAACTGTGAGATCATGACCTGAGTCGAAGCTAGATGCTTAACCAACTGAGCCACCCAGGCATGCCTTAATCTTTTTTTTACAGATACATTTAACTATTATATTTAAAAAATAAATTAAATGAAGAACAACAAAAGAATTGTACTCCCCCCTTCTTGCCAACTGAAATTTTAACTTTGGTTCTTTCCTGTCCTTTGAGTATATTCTACAATAGGACCCATGACTTTGTCTCATGTCAATAAGAATCTTCTGGTCACTTTAGTCCCAAGAATAGCCTGATTGCAGTAATTAAAAGAGTTCATCCATGCAATAGTTAAAACTCTTAAATTCACTGAGAGTCAAAACTTATTCCCAATTCTAGTTCAGACCTACTTCAGTAGGAAAATCTGCTGTGCAGAGGTTTTTATCTATTCTTCTCTGTTCCCCCCCTTCTTACCCATTCCTCACCATAAGATTCTCTTCCTCAGCACACCAGCTTGGTAGCCAGAAATTCTCATGGTTAGGAAAAGGAAGGCATTCCTCTGACAGCATTGGTGCTCTAACGGTTTGGTAGATGTTCAAACAGTATCCTTCTATTCATTATATTAGTTAGGAATCTAAAGACCCAAGCCCAAATTAAAAGACATTTCACAACATAACTAGCCAGTAATCTTTAAGAATGTCATGGTCATGAGGACAAAGGAATTGTTCCAGACTAAAGGGGACTGAGGATACATGATAATTAAATGCAATGTGTGACCCTAGATTTGGATGCTAGATGCAAAAAAGTATACAAGTTGGACAAATGGCAAAATTTGGATAAGGTTTGTCATTAGATAGTGCTATATGAGTAATTTCCTGGTTGTGATCATTGTACTGTGGTTATATAAGATTTTAACATTTGGGGGATCTGGGTGTATACAGGAATTTTTTTGTACTCTTTTCCAACTTTTTTGTATGTCTGGAATTATTTTAAAATAATTTGTTTAATGTATGTGCTTTAGATCTCAAGTTTAACTATCTAGCCCACACCTCCCTTCTGTACTCCAGACCAGTATATTCAGTTGTCTGTGTGATATCTCTACTGGATGTATCATAGACATTTCGAGCTTAACATTTCTCAAATTGAACTCTTGCCTTATCTTCAAAATCTCTTTCACCAAAAGCCTTTTCCAAAACCGCTAAATGCTACTGCTACATATCCAGTCACTCAAAGTTGATTTCTTGACATCGTTCACCATATGCAACCCATCACTAAAATCAGTTGATCCTACTTACAAATATGTATCTCAAATCCATTTGATTCTCTCACTTTCCATTGCCATAATGTGAAGCTACTTTATCTCCTGCACAGTATATTGTAATAGTTTCCTAACCTGTCTCTCTGCTTTGACTACGACCTATGTGATGCCTTTAAAATGTACATTAGATCATGACTCTCCCATCTTCAAAATACTTCAGATGCCTCTCACTGTACTTAGGACAAAATTCAAAATTCTTAATCTCATTTAAGACAAATTAAGGTCTATAATTTTTCTGGCCTCTCTGACCCTCCTTCAAACACACATACACTCTTACTATACTGTACATCATTCACCAGGCTCCACAACACAACTCCTCCACAATTGCAATTTATTTGCTACCTCAGAACCTATGTAATTGTTATTTCTTCTTCATTGGATGTTCCTTCTACTGCCTAAGACCCTCTCCCTAATAGTTTCTCCTTGGCTGCTTTCTTTTCATCCAGATCTTGGCTTAAATTCACCTTCTTCAAGAAGTTTTCTTAGCTACCCAAACTACACTATGTCCCTCCTGTTAGTCTCTCTCATAGCAACTTTCCCTTTCCCTTTATAGCACTTAAGATAATTCTTTTGTCTTTATAAATCTTGGTTTTTTATTCATTTTGAGAAAGAGAGCATGAGTGCATGTGAGCAGGGGAGAGGCAGAGATAGAGGGAGAGAGAGAATCTGAAACAGGCTCCATGCTGTAAGTACAGAGCCTGATATGGGGCTCAAACTCACAAACCATGAAATCATGACCTGAGCTGAAATCAATAGTTAGATGCTTAACTAACTGAGCCACCCAGGCACCCCAGCACTTAGGATAGTCTTAATTATAATTTTATTTGTTATTTATTTGCTGTCTATGCCTCCCAATAGACTACAAGCTCAGTGAGAGCTGGGGTCAAGTCTGTTTTGCCCACCTTTATATACCAAGTACCTAGTTTATATGCAAAAAAATACATGATGAACAACTAAGTAAATACATTAATTAAAATATCTGTGATATGATGCACTGTCCTCACTTACCAGAGAAACTAGGCAGTCTCTGATTCACCAGGGAGATTCAGAACTAGGCAGTTCTGATTCACTGCATAAAATGTGACTCTTATCTAGGGAAACTGAGACAAATACTCAATTTAGTAGCTGGTGAAAGTGCTACTGCATCCTTCTGAGCAGCAAGCTAAATTTGTTTTGTGATGGTGGTCTCCATAGACTAGAGATGAGGAATTATTTCTGCACTTAGGATGCAGAAGAGGTATCCTTTTCAGTTAATGTAGTTCAGCAACTCCAGTTGGCAGTCATTCTGTGATTTAACGTGAAGTGAATAACTTGGCCTCGTATGCTGGTCAGACATTCATCTACCCACCAATTCCTTTCTGGAACTGCAATGTATTAGGAAGTACATGTTGGACCTCAGCTTATATATCAGGAACATACACAAAGAGACAGCCATTTCTGAGTCTCAGAGCTATGCTGCTGTGAAGATCCAAATTATAAAGCAAAATTAGCACTTCTTGTATTTAGATCAGAACATTCTGTGTATTGGGTTGCAGTGGAAATGTTCTTATATAACCTCTTAAATTTTGGGGAAATGGGATGCATAAGAAGAGATCTAGGTTTAGGGCATATAAAATTTCCAGAAGTAAAATAAGAAGAAATGAGAAGGGAAATTTCACTTTAAGGATTTTAATTTCACCTTCGAAACTTGATAATAGAAAGTATTCAGATTTCAAGCTTTTCATATTACTGCCATTGTATTAATAGGATTACTGGCATCTGTACATAATCCCCTTTAATTAGCTGAGTTGCATAATCCAAAATGGACTGTGAAACAGGGGGTGAATTTTCTCAGAGTGTGATCTCAGAATTAACATATGCAATATCACATGGACTTACTTCAGAATCTCTTCTGATTGTTGTTTCTCGTCCCCATGGGATACATCCTCCATTTTGGATTTGGCTTATAAGCCCAATGGATTAACAGCATAAATAATAAAGTGAAGAGACATAGGAATTAGGAGAAGGAAAACAGCCTTATTAATCGGGACTCTTTTAGTCACAAGAAACAAACCTCAAAACAAACTAGATTTAAAAAAAGGGGGGGGTATTGGAAACAAACTTGGGTAACTCATAGAATCAAAGATGAACCAAACCAGCTTTAAAGACCTCAAGGAATAAAATCAAGCAATAACTAACCAGGCTTGTCTCTTTCTGCTTCTCATCAGTCTTTCAGTTTCTCCAATTGGTGAGAGACATAGAACCAACACATACTTTCAGCTTTCTTGCAACAAAGAAATAAAGAAAAATTTTCCCACATGGAGCCACTTAAGGAAAAAAATCTCAGGGAAGTATTTTGGTCCAGCTTGGGTAAAATGTCTACTCCCAAACCAATCACAATGTCCAGGTGGTTATGACAGTCTAAATGGATGGGGGGTGGGGGTGGGGGGGGGGGGCTGGGTCATGTTCATAGCCCTGAGGCAAGGAGGTAGAAGAGTACTCTGTTGAAAACCCTACCAGGATTAAAGTGAGAGAGAAAAAACAAAAACAAAAAACAAAAGCCCTCACTTTCCCACCAAAGACTAAGAGAGGGATATTCTTGTTATGAGAAGAGAAACTAACTAGACAAAAGCATAGTATTCATCTTACTTTCTTTCTATATCTATTCCCCAGAGAAGAAAATTAGGAGCAGGGAGGGGAGATCAGGGGAGGTGAGCTGAGTTTTAACTGAAAACAGCAAGATTTCTATACAGGAGATTTACAGGAGTTGCACACATACATTTCTCAATGCATCCTATTTTTTTAGAAAAGGGTATAGTAGACAAAATAATGGCCCCAAAGATGTCTGCAACATGATCCCTGTGACCTGTATGTTACCTTATATAGCAAAAGGCCTTTGGCAATGTGGTTATGGGTATGGATTTTGAGAAAAGGAAATTTCCTGGATTATCCCGGGGGTGGGGGAAGGGCAATATAATCAAAGGGGCACTTATAAGCGAACTTTTTCCAGTTACGCTTAGAAAGAGACATGACAATGGAAGAAAAGCCAAAGATATGCAAAGTTGTTGGGCTTCGAAGATGGAGGTAGGGAACCAAGAGCTAGGCAATACATGTGCCCTTTAGAAGTTAGAAAAGGCAAGGAAAGACTCTCCTCTAGAGCCTCTAGAAAGGAGCCTATCCCTACCAACACCTTGACTTAGCCCAGTGAGACATGTTGTTAGACTTCTGGTCTACAAAACTATAAGATAATAAATGTGTGTTGTTTTATACCATTAAGTTTCTGATAATTTGCTAGTACAGTAATAGCAAATCTAATATAAAGTGGTATGAAACCTAATATAAGGTGATATGAAGTTTAAAAATAGGCCAAACACATAGCCTGTTAATATTGTTTGCTTCCAGTGATAAAGGAAAATTGTAAAAGGGCTGTACTTAGGAGTAGGGAAATAGTTTGCAAGTTCTGTTTGAAGGATTTTCCAATAAATTAGTGAAATGTAAGGGCATAAATTACACCATTTTCTCAAGTGATAAAGTCCCTACTGCCAAAAGGTCAGTTTTAATGTAGTTTATCTTTTCTCTCTTGACTTTCTTCCAGGTACCCTAAATTATGGGAAAATATCAGAAAAGGCAATCAAGTCTGTAATAATTAAACTCCCACTGGATTTTAGATCCCCGCAATTGAGTGAGAAGTTTCTGTTTCTCCTGTAACAGACTTAAGGGGACAAGAACCATGAAGAAATTACCCTGACCTGATGGGCAGAAGCTATGTAGAGAGTGATGGAGCCCTGTGTAAGTCTGGACCTGCATTAAAGACCAGGAATGTAGAAATAAGCCATTGTGCCTGTCAGGTTTCTGATATCAGCAGTAATGCTCTGGATCTTTGTAGGCAGAGATAACTAGTACCACATCTATCTTCAGAAGAATTCCCACTATTAAAAGAACCCAATGGGAACTGTGACAGGAGAATGGAAATCCTGACAATCAGTGCCACTTCTTTTTTTGTTCAAATACCCAATAAACAAAATAGTTACAAATTTGGTCAAATTGGGGGTACCCTAAAGAGAATTGAAGTAAACCATGTGTAAATTATATAATTTACACCATTTACACCATTCTGTAATACCTGGCAATGAGGTCATCAAATACAAGCTCCTTGCGGGTAGGGATTTTGTTTGTTCACTGTTTTATATTCAATGCCTGGCAGTGGATACTTAATATATGAAGAACATTTCAATCTCAGTATGACTTTAGCAGGTACAGGGAGGTTTTGTTTGGCTTAGAGTCATCCTAATGACATATAATCCTGACCCTCCTTAGCTAAAGAACAGCCAATTCCAGAACAGTTCTTTCTTCTGCCTGGTAGGGTGAGCCAGTAGCTCAGAATGAGCAACAATTCTGTGACTGCTTATTTCCAAGGGAAGCCAGTAAATGTCTAATAATACCAGCTGTATCATAGACATGATACCGAATGAATATTTTATAGCTACACAGCTTCTGTTTTCCTTCCAAATTGAGAGCAATACCCCTTCTATCTTGGGCCTTTCTACCTGTTGTTCTTTCTGCTTGGAAAACTCTTCCCCAGAACTTCACAAATGTGGCTCCTTCTTAACATACCTGGGTTAGCTTCAAAGTCACCTCCTCAAAGAAGGCATTCAATCTAAAGTAGTACCTCAGTCACTTTATCATATCACCATGCTTTATTGCTAGCCCTTACTATCTCATTTCTTTGATTTTGTTTTTTTGTTTTTATTTGATCTGTTTTTGTTTTCCCACTAAAAGATAGCTCTAATTATTATTCAGATGACTTTGGCAAGCCTCAAACTCAGACCCCCAGTTTCCTCATCTAGTTAATAAGTGTCAAAAGAGATAGTAGTGTAGACTGCCCTATAGTCAGTTTTCAAGAAGCAGTGGTTTATTCAACTTACTAAGCGTGACAAACACCATTTTAATTTCAAGAATAAGAAACATAATTATTCCATAAGTATCAAGACACATATTTCAGTTTTATGGTAAGGAATATATGGAGAAAGTAATAAAGATAAAACCTTGATGTTTTTCAAAGTCACAAGAGGGAATAGTAATTAAATAACACCATGACTTTTCTTTTAATACAATTCTTTAGACAAGGAAATGACTAATGTTGCCAGGATTTGTCACTAAAAGCACTTTAATTCCTTTTTAAGATAAAGAAATATATATGAAGTCATCCTCATTTTTTGCAAGGAAAAAACGTTAATTTCATAATTCAAGAGTGTTTCACAAACTTTCACAGTGTAATGAGCCCATCTTGTGGCCTTTTATAATATTGCCACTTTTAAAGTAAAACATGTGTTAACTGTAGGTTTAAATTCTGTCATTTATTCAACAACCAGCTTTCACTTACTGTGTGCTGACTGCTGGGGATGTAATGATAGGAAATGTAAGAAAAAACAAGATCCTGCTCTGAATTCATATAAGTCTAAAGGAGAACGACTTTTAAGCAGAGATAATTACTATAGGATAGTTAAGTTCTATTATACAAAAGTATAAACTTAGGCTACCACACCAGAGTTAAGTAGTGTCCCCAGAATTCAGAATGAAACTAGTATATCTCCACTTCCAGGAATAACTTTGATCACTAAAGAAATCAAATAACATCAGAGGTTAGGTTAAATATTAGTTTCTAGTCTGGCATTCCATCAGGAAGTGCCTCATATTTACTTAACCTAGTGAACACACAGAAACCTAAATATATCTGGTTCTCATCTAAATCACCCATTCTGAGAGTTTATCAAGTAAATATTTTAAAAATAGCTGCCTATGTATGTTCCCTTTAGGTAAGCAGTTTTTTTTTTCTATCTCCCTATACCTACTCACAATCATAGCTTTAAGAAATGAAATGACATAGAATATTTTAATCAGCCACAGAGAAGGGGAAAGTCCATCCTTTCCAACCTGATGATCTAGAGTAGAAAAATGGGAATAGAAGTAGAGAAGATAAGCAATCAGATATGTGCCCCAACCTCCTACCTTCAAGGCTCTGTGGGAGGAGATGGATATAATAGACTGGGAGGAACATTCCTTCTTTAGGGCTCTGAGAGATCGTTATGCAGAAGAGCTCCTGACCAATAAAGGGCCATAACCAGCATGGGTGAAACAGTGGAGAGGCATGGTCAGCCATAAACAGGGCCCACCTCTATTCCTGTGTGACAAGAGATGCTGAGATGAAAGCCCATAGGCCAATCGTGGGATTTGCTGACCCACAGCTTCTACTGCAGGATAGATATCCTTGATGGTCAGATGGAGGATTCAGCAGAGACTCAAAAGGCCTTATCACTATCAAGGGCTAAAGAGAGGCCATGTGAGGAGGAAGGGCAATCAGAATCATATCTTAACCATATGGAAAAGAGTAAAGCACAAGTTTACCAGGCAGAGAAGTCAGCTGTGGACACCAGCAGAAAACAAGTATTGTAACAAACAAATGTGTCTCAATGGGCAGAAACCAAACCACATTCAAGGAGGAAGACTTTCTGACCAAAAATTAAATGTGGGCTACATCCATACACCCAGATGTTTAGGTCTCTCTACCCCTTCTGTACAGACCATGACCTTCACTTGTTCTATATCTTATTCTTTCACATATCATCTCATTCAGGAAAACAAAGCTTCTTCCTAAAAGTGCACCCTCCTGAAAAATAATAAAAAACAGAATTGAAAGAAGCTAATTAGTTTAAATATATATCCTATATCCTTTCATAATGCTTATATGACCATAAGATTAAATATGGTTTTATGGCAAAAGCACATTGACAATGATATTGAAGGCAATACAGAGAAAGAATAGATTTTAAACAACATAGATTCTTTGAAAAGATCTCTTTGGTAGAAGTATGTGCGATGAGCTACAATGCCCATCTCCTTCTTCCTTATTTTTTCATTCAGTTTCTTCAACAAATATGGTTGAGAACCTACTTATACCTGATGCTAGGCAGATGTTGGGGAGAAAAATTTTTACTCTGTCTTTCAGGATTCTTCTAGCTAGTCAAAATATTAAATTGACATGAGATAGATTAGCAAGAGAAAATCAAATTTAATTTCATTTGTACAGGGAATCCACATAAACATGAAATTACAAAGACAGCTAGACAAAATGAGGTCTATATGTCATCCTGAACTCAGAAGGGGGAAAAGGTCTGGGACTTCAAAGGGAAAGGAAGTAATTCATAGGAAGTAGAAAAAGAGCAAATGTTTGGTAAACGAATATTTGCTGGGCCATACAGAAACAATCGGATACAGAAAGGAATTTTAACAAACAGACTTTGGGAAGTTCCTCCCTATCTACCACTCCTAGTTCACATCACAGTGTAGTTATCTATGGTGATAGCTCTATTCCTGAAGCTACTTCACTATCTACACTATTTAAGGCAGTTAAGGGGAAGGTCAAAGTTTCTTCCTGAGTCTTTCTGGGTCTTGAGTCTTCTGGGTCTCTGAGTCTTCCTGAGTTTCTTCCTGGGTCTTGATTGCTTTCCGCTTGAAATAATCTGCATGCCAAAATGGTGTATCTTGGGATAACTTTCAGAACCCCTCCACCGATAATTAGTACAAATATGATTTAGGAGAAGAGGGAATCTTTCCTTCTTCCAAAGTTTTCAGACCGGGAGATTGGATGAATTCTTCAACAATCCATTCAATAAATATATTTGGAGTGTTATCTAAGCACTGCACATTGTGCTAGGCATTAGACAGTAACTGATGCACTAGAAATTAAGAACATAAGACATGGAACAACTTGTAATAGGGTTAGATCAAGTCAGCTGTCAGAGTTTTATCAAGATGACTAACAATCCATGGATTCTAGAGCCACATCAATGATCCAAGGATGTAAGGTTTTTATGACCTACTTTATATCACTTGGATATAAAGTTCCTTTCCTGAAATTAAAGAAGATTAATTCTGGGGAGGAGTCAGGATGGCGGAACAGCATGGAAGATTTTTGTGCGTCTCAAGTCCATGAAATACAGCCAGACCAACACTAAACCATCCTACACACCTAGAAAACTGATTGGAGGATTAACACAACAATCTGAACCACAGAATTCAGCAAGTACAAGGCGCAGAAAGCTGAACTTGGGGATCGAGAAGCCGTGAAAGGTAGGAAACCGCTTTTGTGGGCGGAGAGAGGACAGAGACTGGGAAGGAGGGGAGAATATGGGAAAAGCACCCCTGTCCAAAAGCAGCTGGAGAGAAAGTGGAAAATTAGAAATAGCCACAGGTACTAAACTAAAAAGAGAGAAAGGAGAAAAGAGAAAGGAGAGGGTTTAAATTCCATTAAGACTGTAAACAAGGGGAGCACAAAGGCTGCAACTCTGCAGCTTGATACCTAGCGGTGCTCTGGTGGGAAGGGTGAATCCCCAGGAACAGAGTGGGGTCCAGGAGGTTCTTGGGCCACACGGGGAAAAGTGGTTCCACTGCTGGAAGGACATTTGGAGAGACTGTTGAAACTACCTGGTCCGAGCAGACCCCAGAAGGCAGCCACATTCGCTGGTGCTGGGGCAAGGTCGTTAAGGGTAGATCCTGGTGCCAGATGTGTGTTGTGATTTTCCATAATCCCTGAAACACTGCTGCTACACTGTCTCACAAACATTTCCTGGGATGGACTGGTACCTGTCTCGGGGCACGGGCAGCAGCAGGGTCCAATAGACGTTCCTGGGTGCAGCCAACATTCAGCCATTGCTCATTCGGCCATTATTTGGTGAGACCCTCCCGCAGGGGGAGGAACGGGTCAAAACTGCAGTCCTTCGGAAAGGGCTGGGGAAAACAGCCACATATGAGACAAAACTTGGGAGAGAGGTACTGCCTGGGGTGTGGTCACAGAGAGTGAAAAAGCGGGGAGTAGACAAGAGCTGAAGACAGATGGGTGCACGATTGCTGATCCGGGAGAACAGACTGGGTAGCTGGGTGGCGTCATTTTCACTGCTCCTGTGCATGCATATATGCACCTACAAGCTCCACAACAATCCACCCAGTAGTCTAGCAGCACCATCTAGTGGAAAGTGGAGCCCTTACACTGAGCCCTGCCCAATTGGGACAACTTCACTCTTAAAGAACACAAGTCTCACCGCCAGCTTAATTTATGGACTATAAAGAGCTACATAGACTGACTTCTGGGGGAAAACAAAGCAATTTCAGTCCAACTTCAATCTGTTAGCAGGTTCATCTATTCAATTTTCTTTCTCTTTTTTTCTTTTTTCTTTTTCTCTTTTACAATTCTTTTCTTGAATACAGAAAGAGGAAAAAATCATTTTTATTTTCAATTTTTATTAAAAATATCTTTCTTTAATTTTTATTACTCTATATTTTTTTACTTTTGTGTAAATTTTTTCAAATTCTACTTTACTTCCTTCATTCTATTTTAGTCTACTCCAGTGTATTCACCTTTTCAAATTTTCAATTTCCTTTTTTTCCTTCTTTTTCTCTTTTTCTCTTTTTTGTTTCTTTTCTTTTTCTTGAATGCAGAAAGAGAAAAACTTCATTTTGACTTTCAATTTCTATTAAAAATATTCTTATTTAATTTTCATTACTATGTTTTTTACTTTTATGTAAATTTTTTCAAATTCTATTTTACTTCCATCATTTTATTTTAGTCTACTACAGTGTATTGACTTTTTCAAATTTTCAAACGATTTCTTTTTTCTTTTTTTATCTTTTTCATTTCTTTTCTTTTTTCTTAAATACAGAAAATGAAAATATTCAAATTTATTTTTAATTTTTATTAAAAATATTTTTCTTTACTTTTTTTCTACTATATTCTTTACTTTTGTGTACATTTTTTAGAATTCTATTTTATCCCCATCATCTCACTTTAGTCTACTTCAGTGTATTTATTTTTTCAAATTCTCAAACGATTTTTTTTCTTCCCCCCCCCCTTTTTTTTCTCTAAACTGTCAAACCACTTTCAACACCCAGACCAAAACACACCTAGGATCTATCTAGCATCATCTATTCGATTTCTGTGTTTATGTGTTTTTTAATTTTTAATTTTAATTTTTTTAATTGCAATTTTTCTACCTCATTAATTCCTTTAATGTCAATGGATTCGGTGCTCCAATCAAAAGACATAGGGTAACAGAATGGATAAGAAAACAAGCTCCATCTATATGATGTTTACAAAAGACCCACTTTAGACCTAAAGACACCTTCAGGTTGAAAATAAGGGGATAGAGAACCATCTATCATGCTAATGGTCAACAAAAGAAAGCTGGAGAAGCCATACTTATATCAGACAATCTAGACTTTAAAATAAAGACTGTATCAAGAGATGCAGAAGGGCATTCTGTCATAATCAAGGGGTCTATCCACCAATAATACCTAACAATTGTAAACATTTATGTGTCAAATGTGAAAGCACCCAAATATATAAATCAATTAATCACAAACATACAGAAACTCATCAATAGTAACACCATAATAATAGGAGACTTCAACAACCCACTCACAGCAATGGACAGATGATCTAATCAAAAAATCAACAAGGAAACAATGGCTTTGAATGACACACTGGACCAGATGGACTTAACAGATATATTCAGAACATTTCATCCTAAAGCGGCAGAATATATGTAAACACGGTGTTATTTTTCTCAGAAACTCTAGAGCACTCTGAGAAAGGCTTCTATGGTTATGGAACTTCTCCAGAATAGACCATATACTGGGACACAAATCAGCCCTAAATAAGTACAAAAATATCGAGATCATACTGTGCATATTTTCAGACCACAATGCTATGAAACTTGAAATCAACCACAAGAGGGGCGCCTGGGTGGCGCAGTCGGTTAAGCGTCCGACTTCAGCCAGGTCACGATCTCGCGGTCCATGGGTTCGAGCCCCGCGTCAGGCTCTGGGCTGATGGCTCAGAGCCTGGGGCCTGTTTCTGATTCTGTGTCTCCCTCTCTCTCTGCCCCTCCCCCGTTCATGCTCTGTCTCCCTCTGTCCCAAAAATAAATAAACGTTGAAAAAAATTTTTTTAAAGAAAAAAAAAAAAGAAATCAACCACAAGAAAAAATTTGGAAAAGTAACAAATACTTGGAGACTGAAGAACATCTTACTAAAGAATGAAAGGGCTAACCAAGCAGTTAAAGAGGAAATTAAAAAGTATATGGAAGTCAATGAAAATGATAGCACCACAACCCAAAACCTCTGGGATGCAGCAAAGGTGGTCTTAAGAGGAAAGTATATAGCAATCCAGGCCTTCCTAAAGAAAGAAGAAAGATCTCAGATACACAACCTAACCTTACACCTTAAGAAGCTGGAAAAAGAACAGCAAATAAAACCCCAAAACAGCAGAAGACAGGAAATAATAAAGATTAGAGCAGAAATTAATGCTATCAAAACAAAAAAACAGTAGAACAGATCAATGAAACCAGAGCTGGTTCTTTGAAAGAATTAAAAAAATTGATAAATCACTAGCCAGTTTGATCAAGAAGAAAAAGGAAGGACCCAAATAAGTAAAATCAAGAATGAAAGAGGAAAGATCACAACCAACACAACAGAAATAAAAACAATAATAAGAGAATATTATGAGCAATTATATGCCAATAAAATGGGCAATCTGGAAGAAATGGACAAATTCCTAGAAACATATACACTACCAAAACTGAAACAGGAAGAAATAGAAAATTTGAACAGACCCACAACCAGTAAGGAAATCGAATTAGTCTCAAAAATCTGCCAAAAAACAAGAGTCCAGGACCAGATGGCTTTCCAGGGGAATTCTACCAAACATTTAAGGAAGAGTTAACATCTATTCTCTTGAAAGTGTTCCAAAAAATAGAAATGGGAGGAAAACTTCCAAACTCTTTCTATGAAGCCATCATTACCTTGATTCCAAAACCAGACAGACACCCCACTAAAAAGGAGAACTATAGACCAATTTCCCTGATGAACATGGATGCAAAAATCTTCAACAAGATATTAGCCAACTGGGTCCAACAATACATTAAAAAAATTATTCATTATGACCAAGTGGGATTTATACCTGGGATGCAGGGCTGGTTCAATATCCACAAAATAATTAACGGGATTCACATTTATCACATTGATAAAAGAAAGGACAAGAACCATATGATCCTCTCAATAGATGCAGAGAAACCATTTGACAAAATACAGCAAGGTTTCTTGATAAAAACCCTCAAGAAAATAGGGATAGAAGGATCATACCTCGAGATCATAAAAGCCATATATGAATGACCCAATGCTAATATCATCCTCAATGGGGAAAAACTGAGAGCTTTCCCCCTAAGGTCAGGAACAAGACAGGTACGTCCGCTCTTGCCACTGTATTCAACATAGTATTGGAAGTCTTAGCCTCTGCAATCAGATAACACAAAGAAATAAAAGGCATCCAAATCAGCCAGGAGGAGGTCAAACTTTCACTCTTCTCAGATGACATGATAGTCTATATGGAAAACCCAAAAGATTCCACCAAAAAACTGCTAGAACTGATTCATGAGTCCAGCAAAGTTGCAGGATATAAAATCAATGCACAGAAATCGGTTGAATTCCTATACAGTAACAATGAAGTGACAGAAAGAGAAATCAAGGAATCGATCCCATTTACAGTTGCACCAAAAACCATAAAATACCTAGGAATAAATCTAACCAAAGAGGTGAAAAATCTACACACTGAAAACTATAGAAAGCTTATGAAAGAAATTGAAGAAGACACAAAGAAATGGAGAAAGATTCCATGCTCCTGGATGGGAAGACCAAATATTATTAAAATGTTGATACTACCCAAAGCCATCTACATATTCAACACAATCCCTATCAAAATAACACCAGCATTCTTCACAGAGCTAGAACAAATAATCCTAAAATTTGTGTGGAACCAGAAAAGACCGTGAACAACCAAAGCAACCTTGAAAGAGAAAAACAAAGCAGGAGGCATCACAATCCCAGACTTCACACTATACTACAAAGCTGTAATCATCAAGACACTATGGTACTAGCACAAGAACAGACACTCAGAAGAATGGAACCAAATAGACAACCCAGAAATGGACCCACAAACATATGGCCAACTAATCTTTGACAAAGCAGGAAAGAATATCCAATGGAATAAAGACAGTCTCAGATACCATATGTTTTCACTCTTATGTGGATCCTGAGAAACTTAACAGGAATCCATGGGGGAGGGGAAGCAAAAAAAAATTTAAAAAGAGAGGTTAGAGTGGGAGAGAGCCAAAGCATAAGAGACTCTTAAAAAATGAGAACAAACTGAGGGCTGATGGGGGGTGGGAGGGAGGGGAGGGTGAGTGATAGGTATTGAAGAGGGCATCTTTTGGGATGAGCACTGGGTGTTGTATGGAAACCAATTTGACTATAAATTTCATATATTTTTTTAAAAAAGACAGTCTCTTCAGCAAGTGGTGCTGGGAAAACTGGACAGCGACATGCAGAAGAATGAACCTGGACCCCTTTCTTACACCATACACAAAAATAAACTCAAAATGGATGAAAGACCTCAATGTAAGACAGGAAGCCATCAAAATGCTTGAGGAGAAAGCAGGCAAAAACCTCTTTGATCTTGCCCGTAGCAACTTCTTACTCAACACGTCTCTGGAGGCAAGGTAAACAAAAGCAAAAATGAACTACTGGGACCTCATCAAAATAAAAAGCTTCTGCACAGCGAAGGAAACAATCAGCAAAACTAAAAGCCAACCGACAGAATGGGAGAAGATATTTGCAAACGACATATCAGATAAAGGGTTAGTATCCAAAATCTATAAAGAACTTCTCAAACTCAACACCCAAAAAACAAATAATCCAGTGGAGAAATGGGAAAAGACATGAATAGACACTTCTCCAAGGAAGACATCCAAATGGCCAACTGACACATGAAAAAATGCTCAACTTCACTCATCATCAGGGAAATGCAAATCAAAACCACAATGAGATACCATCTCACACCTGTCAGAATGGCTAACATTAACAACTCAGGCAACAACAGATGTTGGCGAGGATGCAGAGAAAGAGGATCTCTTTTGCATTGTTGGTGGGAATGCAAGCTGGTGCAGCCACTCTGGAAAACTGTGGAGGTTCCTCAAAAAACTAAAAATAGAACTACCCTATGACCCAGAAATTGCACTACTAGGCATTTATCCACGGGATATAGGTGTGCTGCTTTGAAGGGACACATGCACCCCCATGTTTATAGCAGCACTATCAACAATAGCCAAAGTATGGAAAGAGCCCAAATGTCCATCGATGGATGAATGGATAAAGAAGTGGTATATATATGTGTGTGTGTGTGTGTGTGTGTATATATATATATATATATATACACATATATATATACATATATATATACATATACATATATATATATGTATATATACACACACAATGTATATATATGTATATATACACACACACATATATATATATACACACACAATGTATGTATATATATACACATGTATACATGTATACAATGTACGTATGTGTGTGTATACACACACACACACACACACACACACACACAATGGAGTATTACTCGGCAATCAAAAAGAATGAAATCTTACCTTCTGCAACCACGTGGATAGAACTGGAGGGCATTATGCTAAGTGAAATTAGTCAGTCAGAAAAAGACAAAAATCATATGACTTCACTAATATGAGGAGTTTAAGAGACAAAACAGATGAACATAAGGGAAGGGAAACAAAAATACTATAAAAACAGGGAGGGGGACAAAACAGAAGAAACTCATAAATATGTAGAACAAACTGAGAATTGCTGGTGGGGTTGTGGGAAGGGTTTGGGCTAAATGGGTAAGGGGCATTAAGGAATCTACTCCTGATCATTGTTTCACTATATGCTAACAAATTTGGATGTAAATTTTAAAAAATAAAAAATAAAATTAAAAAATATATAAGATTAATTCCTCAGTTAAGTGACTTTGTCAAGAATCTACATGACAATTTCCTTCAAAAATTTCTTTTTAATAAATGAAAATTCAATTTTCCCCCTGTATTCTGATTCTTCATTCATTGAATTCATTCAATAAATATTTATTATACACTACTATGTGCCAGTAATCTGTAGTAGATGCTTGGAATACAACAATAAACAAGACCTTCTCTCGGTTCTTATATTTTTTCCATTGACCCTCCCTACCAAACAGGGCTTGAATCTGGAGTTCCATATCTCTTTCGTGAGGGAGGGTCAACCCTTCCCCATATCAAGCCCATTTACAGGGCCACCTACATCAGCAATTGCTATCAATCATCTACATACCATGTTGCTTCAGCACCATGCTAAACTCAGGGCTTCTCTAAGATGCTCTCACCTTCCTGGGGTCATGGAAAGGGAAGAATAGAACAAGTTCTGATCTGGATTTCTCAACCCCATCCTGGGGTTTCTGTAACCCCCACATAGCTTATATTTTAGGGAAAAAAGACAGGAGAGTCGGAAGGCCTCTGGTGTGCAACTTTCCATATTTGTTCTCCTTTCTCTCTTACTCCCGTCTTCTCTGCCCAGCCCAAAGAGAGTTTTTATCTTCTCCCTGTGTAACATATCCTGTATCCCTCCTCCAGAGCTTATAGTAAAATTCTACCATAGCACCCAAGCTTTAATTCTTGATTACTAAAGAAAAGATTTTAGAATTTGGGAAGTCCCTTTCCCTTTGGGGGTGATTAGTTCTTGAATTAAAAAGCTTCAAAACTATTGTCTGCCTATGGACTACTAAATTCAAAACTGATCAGTGACCTCATTATTCTAGCCTATCTTTTTCTTCCTCTTAAATCACTGAATGGGTAAAGAGACAAAAGACCACAAAAATAATTTCAGTCAAAAGGGGCAGGAAACCTCAGTTTAAAATATCCAAACAGGATGCTGCTATTTATATTTCAGTAATTAGTTGATAAATGTCAGTTTCTCTCACTATGCTGCAAGTGTCTTTACAACAGAGACTATGTCTGTTTTCCTCCCTAATGTGTCCCCAGTTAATGAAGACATGGTCCTTGCCCTCACAGCATTACAGTGTTCAGACAGACAATTAAGCAAACAATTACAATACAGTGTGTTCTTCTCTATAACAAGAAACTATAAAGTGCCTTAGGAGACACTTAAGTCATCTGAGGGTGACTTAAACCAGATTTGGGTACCAGAGAAGGACCCCCAGAGGAAGTGACAGATAAGCTGGGACCTAAAGGGTAAAGAGAAGTTAGTCAAATAAAGGCCATTTGTGAAGGACTCTATAAATTATGCTCCAGTGTTTAGATTTATTTCTAAAGGCAATAGAAAACCACTGAAGGATATAAATAGGGGACTGGGCCTTTTAAAAGGTCACTGTGTAGGATAGAGATTGAAAATAAAAGAATGTTTGGAGGTGGAAAAGGCTGTTAAGAAATGTTTTCAGCACTGCGGGCAAGTTTGTAGAATTCCAGGTGCCTGGCCAGGGTGACAGTGGGAACGGAGAAAAGTACCGAGTTGGTGTAAAGCAGAGAAGGACTGAGAGGGGTTAGGACATTGGCTAGATTTCTGACTTGGACAACTAAAGTGGTGCTATTGACTGATATAAAAACAGAAATAGAAGTGGTTTTGTGAACAATCTACAAAGCCATTTGGAGCAGTTTTAGATAAATGCCTCATGCCCATTTATTCCTCAATAAACATTTTAATTGCCAAGAAGTTCAATTGTATAAATTTCTCCCCAGTAACAATAATTACTTTACCTTTCCGAGATTTAGAAGAAGTGTAGACCTTCCTCTCTGAGCCTGCCATTCATATCACTTAAGCAGGGGAAACAACTTATATACTCCTATAAAGGAGCAGATAGTAAAATAGTTTCTCAACTTTGTGGCCATACAGTTTCTGTCACAACTACTTAACTATGCTATTGTAGAAAAAAAAGCCACAAAAACTATGTAAATGGGTGGGTGCTTCTAACAGAACTTTAATTTACAAAAAATAGGCAGTGGGCAGAATTTAGCCTATGGGCTAAAGTTTGCTAAACCCTGATCAGGAGTTGTGTTTCCCAACATACCCAAGAAATGTGTAATCTTTCAATATCTGTAGACATAAGTTCACTAAAGAACTTTAAAAATCATTTCTTCATTTCTGGGTAGTGTCTCAGCTAGGGCTGCTATAACAAATTACCATAGACTGGGTGTCTTGAACAATAGACATTTATTTCTCACATTTCTGGAGGTTGGGTAGTCCAAGATCAAGCTGCTGGCAGATTCAATTTTTGGTAAGGGCCTTCTGCCTGATTTGCAGACAGCTGTATCCTCACATGGCAGAGAGCAGAAAGGAAGCAAACTCTCTCCCACCTCTCCTAATAAGGGCACTAGTTGTGTTATAAGGGCCCCACTCTTATGACTTAAGAACCTCCCAAAGGTCCCATCTCCAAATACCATCACTTTGGAGATTAGGGTTTCAACACATGAATTTGGGGGGATACAACTATTCAGCCCATAACAGGTAGTATATGATAAAGAGGTCATTTCAAGTCATCATATTATTAAAGGCCATTATGCTGACTTTATAACCATGGCATCATTATTAAAAATATTCATAATACACAGAACTAAATTTTGACTTTCTCCCCATTAACAAGTGACATAGAATTTATTTTTCTTTTATCATTTGGACCAAGCATTATTTTTCTAAATGACAAGATAATAGAAAAATCTTCAGTTTCCTATTTGTAGGTATGAATAATCCTTATTGCTCCTAAATAAAAATGTAATTAGGGTGGAACCATGACTACATATTTCTTTTTCCTTTTCAAATACATGGGTATTTGAAATATGAGAGTTTGACATGTAATATAAGAAAGTAAGTAATGTAACTTCTGTAGGTGTTGGAAATCAAATTGAGATAAAATTGGAGAACTATTATCATCTCCCACTTGTCAGCTCAAAACTCCCCACCACTTGCCTAGATCACTAGATCCTCCTGCTACATATTCTCATAATAATGTATATATTTTTTTTTTATTTGGGGAGATTACATAGAAGCTGAAAGCTGAATTTCAACTGAGATTCTGCAAAAGTCATACCACATCAATCCTCTCCTCTCAATCCTTCATGGCTTTCCATCTCAGTTGAAGTAAAAATCAAAGTCCTTGCACTGGCTTGCTTATAAATCCATGATCTCTACTTCCATCTTCCCCCCCGTTACTCATTCCATTCCAGTTTCCATGCAGCAGTTCTCAAACATGCCAAACCCTTTCTTATTTCAAGGACTTTGCCCTTCACCTACCCTCTGCTGGAGTACATCTTCCCCATATTTACATATGGCTTATCTCCTTATTTATTACTTTCAGATTTCTGCAGAAATGCTACTTCCTCAGTAATACAGACTGAGGAGCATCCTATGTGAATATCACCAATTCTATAATAGCACTCCACCTGGTCTGAAGGGTTAACTTGAAGCAAGTTAGCTTGCTTGCTGACTTAAGGCCCTCTATCTGTATCAGAACTACTTTACTTTCTTTGAGATTTGCAGACCACTGGCCTTGAGGAATAAAGGAGCAAAGCACTCCCAGGCGACAGACACCAGCAAGTCTGTCTGAAGCCCCCTTAGCTTTCTGATTGGTCCAGCAATCTTTTAGCAAAATGATTTTCTTTTTTAAGGTCAAATGACTTTACTGAGCTCCTTTTACATATGTGTAGCCCTTGCCCTCCTTTGCAGAAAGAACAGAGTATTCCTGAACAACTCCTGGATACCAAGCAACCAGACCTTCTTGCACAACCTCTGAGCACTGAGACAACCCTGTAGGCGACATCATCAAGTCTGCACATAATTGAGAAATGTCACAGACCACTGCACACCCTTAACTGATTAAACCCCTTTAAAAATCTCTGGGCCAGGCAGAAACCCAGGAGTTGGTCTTTGGACAAAAGCCTGCCTTCTTCCCTGGTGGCCAGCCACCTGAATAAAGCTCATATTCCTTTCCAGACAAAACTCCTTCTCTCTTGATTATGGCCTTTTGAGCAATGGGCAGCCAAACCTGGGTTTCCATAACAATACCACACTCCTTATCTCCTTTCTCTTTCTTTCTTTTTCTCCATAATACTTGTCACCATCTTACTTATTATGTATATTTGTTTACTTATTCTCCGCATTGAATGAAGACAGGAATTTTGTTTCATTCACTGCTCTATACCCACTTCTTAAATACCCAACAGGAAATATATGCTTAGTAAATTAAATATGAAGAAATAGCATGTACTTTAGCTTGTACTTATATAGTTGTGTGATAACTTGATTGGTTGTTTGTATTAGTCAAAACTGTAAACTCCATCAGGACGGAGTCTTTATTTTCATTCATTCTATCTATTCAGAATATTACATTGAGTGCCTACACTATGTTAGCAATGTTCTAAGCACTAGACAAAGTTTTATTTAATGGAGGCTTGATTATAAAAATCACCAGTTTATCACCTATACAGTTTATCACCTATACATATACACACACACATAATTGTGCCTCCTATTTATTTAGTACAATGTTGCAGATTACATTTTCCAAAGAAAACACACTTCCTATCTGTTATGGGTTGAAATGTGTCCTCAGAAAGATATGCTGAAGTCCTAACCACCACTACCTCAGAAAGTACCCTTATTTGGAATTAGGGCCACTGCAGATATAATTAGCTAAAACGAGGCCATACTACAGTACGGTGGGCCCTTAATCTAATATAATAATTATCCTTATAAAAAAAGGAGAGAGAGGGGCACCTGGGTGGCTCAGTCACTTAAGCATCCAACCTCAGCTCAGATCATGATCTCACAGCTGGTGAGTTCGAGCCCTGCATCAGGCTCTGTGCTGACAGCTCAGAGCCTGGAGCTTGCTTCGGATTCTGTGTCTCCCTCTCTCTCTGCCCCTCCCCTGCTCACGCTCTGTCTCTCTTTCCCTCAAAAATAAATAAAACATTAAAAAAATATTTTTAAAAGGAGAGACAGACAGACAGGGAGAGAATGCTTGTCATGTGGTGACAGAGGCAAAGATTGGAGTTATGCATCTACTAGACAAGGAACACCAAAGATTGACAGCAACTCCAGAAGCTAAGAGAAGGGCATGAAACAATTTCTTCCCTAAAGTTTTTGAGAGGGCATGACCTAGTCAACACCTTGATTTTGTATTTCCAGCCTCGAGAATCACGAGATAATAAATTTCTGTTGTTTCAAACCATTCAGAAGCCCTAGAAAATGAATACAATATCCCATATGTTCTTAAAATGTGATGTTGACACCCATCCATCAACTATGAGTGCCTATGTCACCTCCCCTTGAACCTGAATGAATTTTAATGACTGCCTTGCTCAATATAGAGGTATAATGCTGTATGACTTCTGAAGCTAGGTCATAAAAATATCATTCACTTCTGCCTTGTTTTCTCAGGATCTTGTTCTTGAAATTTGCCCACTATACTGTGTGAAAGCCCAAGCAGTCCATGGAGTAGCCTACGTAGCGAGGTATCAAAGTCCCTGGCCCAGATCCCTGGCTGAACTCCCAGACAACAGCCAGCGCCAATTTACCAGCCATATGAATGGGCCATTTTCAAAGTGAATTCTCCAGCTCCCAGTGAAGCCACCCCAGCTAATACCGTGTAAAAAAAAGGATGAACTATTTACACCAAACGCTGCCAAGTACAGATTCATGAGCAGTATAAATAGCTGTTTTTCTTTTGAGTCATTATGTTTTGGAGTAGTTTGTTACACAGCAATAGAAAACTGATGCATACATGCTTATTAAATATTTACTGAATGAATAGGGGCGCCTGGGTGGATCAGTTGGTTGAGCGTCCGACTTCAGCTCAGGTCATGATCTCAGTGTCCATGGGTTCCAGCCCCACGTCGGGCTCTATGCTGACAGCTCAGAGCCTGGAGCCTACTTTGGATTCTGTGTCTCCCTCTCTCTCTGCCCCTCCCCTGCTCATGCTCTGTCTGCATGCTCTGTCTGTCATGCTCTCTCGGTCTCAAAAATAAATAAAAACATTTTTAAAAAATTTTAAAAAACATTTACTGAATGAATAAATAAATGATCCCATACATTACACTGGTAATGTGACCTAGAAAATGGGTAGATCTCTCAAAAGTGGTCTAATTTAAAACTAGAAGGTATTTATTTTTTATTATCTGAACAGCCAGACACAATAAATGCACACATAGGTATAAACAACAGACCAAGTTTCTGGAAAGGCTTGAAGGGATGGAATCCAGTGTTAATAGAGAGACTCACCCTGGCAGGTCTGAGACACATCATCCTCTGAGATGGAATGATAGAGGTAAGAATTTTCTCATAGACTAGCTTCTGGCTCCACACATTTTAATCCTTGTTTCTCATTCACTAACCACTTATTTCTGTTCCTGGCTCCATA
Organism: Acinonyx jubatus; assembly: GCF_027475565.1. NCBI lineage: Eukaryota > Metazoa > Chordata > Mammalia > Carnivora > Felidae > Acinonyx > Acinonyx jubatus. Next base: position 81,545,285 of record NC_069382.1, on the reverse strand, counting down.
GGACACATTCATATCACAATAAGACTTTTGGTCCAAAACCTCCAGATCATAAAAATGAGTTAATTGACACAGCAGGTGGTAGGGATATACTTAGCACCCATTTTTACACTATGACAGTGAGTAATTAACTATACAGAAATGACTACAAACCACATAAATATTATGCACTAAAACTGAACTAATTATATTTCCTATTCTATTCTCAATTAGCTTATGGTATATTTGTATATTTGTCTGTCTGTATGCATTTTAACTCCTCCCTCTTCCCTTCCCTGCCCTACCCAACACATACACACACATACACACACACACACACGCACAACATGCATACATCTTTATTATCAGAGCTTAAGTCTTTGATCTTTGTTAAAAATTTTAGGGGCACCTGGGTGGCTCAGTCGGTTAAGCCTCTGACTTCGGCTCAGGTCATGATCTCGCGGTTCGTGAGTTCAAGCCCCGCGTCAGGCTCTGTGCTGACAGCTCAGAGCCTGGAGCCTGTTGCAGATTCTGTGTCTCCCTCTCTCTCTCTGACCCTCCCCCGTTCATGCTCTGTCTCTCTCTGTCTCAAAAATAAATAAATGTTAAAAAAAAATTTTTTAAAGGCATGAGAAAGTCTTAGTGTCAATTTTAGGGTGAGACTTCTTTAAGATAAAAACATAAGAAGAATATTGTGTCCCAGTATAGGATGACCTAATCAGAAGCTTAATTTGGGGAAGAAATATAACTGTGAAATTAAAATAAATTTTAGCCAATTGCAGTGATATTCAGCCTCCTGGTATTTGCCACAGGGCTAGATTAAATCAATGCCTAATATATTATGTTCTAGAAATTTATCATTATTAAATAACTTGAGATTTACACAAAGGTTGATTTACAAGGATAACTGGGGAAGTAAAAAAACTAAAAGGGAAGGATAAATAGCATTACAGACTGTCAATTATTAAACTTCAAACTCAGAAATTTAGAAACCTTCTATTGTGGATATTGAGTAGATGAGGGGGAGAGAAGATGTGTGTGTGTGTGTGTGTGTGAGAGAGAGAGAGAGAGAGAGAGAGAGAGAGGGAGAGATGTTGTTATTCTTTTGGCCTTGGTTTACTTTTTATTGGTTTTTAAAATTACTTTTTCACAAGGGATATTCTAGGGGAAAAAGTTTACATCTTGGAAAATATGTACCTTTGTAAGATAATCTTATTAAATAGTGTATAATTCCAAGCCCATAGAAGTCTGAGTAACATATTTTAAGAATGTTATTATTTGTGTTAGCAAATAGTTTTCTAAATTCCCAAATGTCTGCCTTCCATATGCAACTCTGATCCTTGTAATTATAACTATAGTATGTGTGTAATGTAAGAACACAAATACCGAAATGCTTTTGGAGCTTCCACCTCCACCTTCCATTTACAATTTCTTGAAATCAATTTTGCTTTTTAATTCAAGTTCTCTGGGTGGTGTTGTTGTCTATATACCTAAGTCACCAAATGTTATTTTTTTAACCATACTTGGCTCCTATTTTACTTCCTCCTATTTTTTCATTAAATAGCTCAGAAGCCTCTCATTGCTCCCCTCAATAACAGTTGTTGTTTTTTTCTTAATGTTACAAATTTTGGTCAAAATGCCAACCCACCTACTCTTATCTACATACTCTTTGTTTTAATAGAATAAAACCAACTGCTCTCAAGTTCTTATTGTTTAGCATTTAACTTCACTTTTCTTTAAATTATCTTTGAATTATTTTCAAGATCCAGGGCAGTATATCAGAATATAAAGATTACAGACTCTGGAATCTCACAGAGATTAGTTTATTCCAGCTTTGCCACTTTATAACTTTGTCTTGGGCAAGTTATTGTTATTTAAATTGAGGCTCAATTTCCTCACTATACTTTGGGCCAACACTAATATCTGTTATTGTGTTCTTATGAAACATAAATGTGGTCATATAAAATGAGCTTAACATAGTATCTAATACAAAATAGGCACTTAATATATGTTAGTTTATTATTACTACAATTGATTTTATGACTATTACTTTTCTTCATTCCTCCTCAGTTAACATCACAAAATGTAAATGATAGGCTTAAATAGACAAATCATGTCTCTCTACCCTCCCTACCAATAAGCAAGTAGTTCTTACAGAATCACATATCAAATTAAATTCCAATTTTTAGTGAGAAATAAGACATAGTTTGACAAAAAAAAAGTGTTTTTTTTTTAATTCAGCTGAATGTACTTTGAGGATAGCTTGTTTTGTAGCTTAATCAAAAAAGATGTAAAACTCCCAGAGGAAAATACACAGCAAATAAAAGCAGAAAGAAATAATACAGAATTCTCTGGGATCTAGGCAAATAAGACTTTGAGGAGGAAAATACAGGAAAAGGTGTTCAGATTATTTGATGCTGCAAAACAGGTTTCCTATGAAGACTTTCTCTACTCCATTCATTCACACAATTATCTATTCATTCACTTTACATTTATTGCTAGAGCCTACTTACTATATGCCAAGTATTTTCCCAGGCACTGGGAATACACAAATGACCAGGATAATAGTAATAGTACTTTAATAACTAACTTTAGTGATGCAATAATAGTATTTAAAAAACATCTTCCAGATGGGGCACCTGGGTGGCTCAGTCAGTTAAACATCCAACTTCTGCTTAGGTCATGATCTCACAGTTCCTGAATTCAAGCCCCACATCAGGCTCTGTGGTGACAGCTCAGAGCCTGGAGCCTGCTTCTTTGGATTCTGTCTCCCTCTCTCTCTTTCTCTCCCACTCACACTCTGTCTCTGTATCTCTTTCAAAAATAAATAAAGATATAAGAAATTTTAAAAAAAATCTTCCAGAGCACATATTTACTCTAGCTGTCTGATCGCCTAGGGTAGATTAGAACTTGTAGTAAAAATAATGTAAAGGCAAAGACTGAGTTAATATTCAATAACTGACATTCCAAATATGATTATACATTAGAATCTTAGATTTAAAAGCAAGACTATTGGCTTGGGAAAGGATTTTCAAAATCCTTTATCTGCCTTTTAGTATATGAAAAGCCAATCAGGGAAGGCTTTGCTTTGCTTATAGCATCCTCCAAGAGTGTAAAGATAGCTCTTCAGGTTAAGATAATCAGAATAGTTCTGAGATAGTAAGAAGTTTATAGACACAAAAGAAACACAACTTACTCTTCTGGCCCAAAGAATCATGGGAACAAAGGAAGTACAATAGGCAGACACGAGCTTCTCTGTTTTCCTTTCCCAAGTTTCAACCAGAGAAGAAGCAATACTAGATAAGGTGAGGAGAATGTCAAGGAAAGGAGACCTGCAGGAGCCCAAGTAAGACCAATTAAATCAGGGAGTGCTGCTGGGTCCTGACCAAGCCAAGCAAGAAATATAAATTATACCAGCCACAGACTCAGCAAAAAATACTGCATCCAGGTACTCTGGCATATCATCTGAAGACCAGAGGAGGCAAAGGATGACACTTGAAGATGCCAGCACTTCTCTACTTTGATAAAGATGTTTTCGGCTCACCCATCCTCCTTCTCATCATCATTCCTACCCTCATAGATGCAGACACAGACTTAGGAAGAAGGCAGAGAAGAAGAGAAAGTTATATGAAGGGCTTAGCATTTTTATCCGAGAGGTATTAAACACTGCTCAAGTAGTTTTAAATTATTGAACCAGATAAGCTTTACATTGGATATTAAGTTGGGTTTTTCTCCCTTCTGATTAGTTGATGAAGGTTATATGGAAAGGGCAAGTTAGTTGTAGACTACATTCAGTAACCATAATTTTTCTGTATACACATTATAACATCAGGTGAATTTTTTAGCTCACTAAACTAACATTTATTGAATTGTAACCATGTGTCTGATATTGTGTCTCCTCTGCCTACAAAGAAAAAAAAGATTAAAAACAAAAGAAAAAAAAAGGTAGAATTGTGGAATTTTGGACTATCAGCACCTAAAAAAATAATGCAGAAACAATCTAGTTCCTCCTAAAAGAGTTAACTGACTTGTCTAAATTTATCAATGGGGTCAGTGGCAGAGACAGGACCTGATCCTGGCTTCCTACCCCTAGGCCTCTGCCATTTTCCCTAGAACAACTGACTACAAAGGGGGAAATAAGATTTGAAGACTCTAGTAGGCAGAATTCTAAGATGGCTCCTAAAATTTCCATCCCTTACTGTAGAGATGCAGCCTTGTATAATCTCCTCCTCTTGAGTGTGGGTGGGATATGTGGATGTGATGGGATTTCATTCCTGTCATTAGGCTGCATTAGATGAAAAATGTAAAGGAGAGAAGGAATGTGATCTAAGTGACCTTAAGTCAATCAGGTGAAAGCCTTTGGAAGAGGGACTGGGCCCTTCCTCAAGACAGAGACGTTCCCCTGTTGGCTTTGAAGAAGTAATCTGCCATGTGTGAGAGAGTCTTTGACAGGGCATGTGGCAAGGAACTGTAAAGGCCTCTGGGAACTGAGAAGGCCCTTGGCTAATAGCCAGCAAACATGGAGACCTTAGTCCCACAACTGCAAAGAACTTTATTCTACCAACAGCCACATGAACTTGGAAGAGGATCCTAAGCTCCAGAAAGGAAGTGACATGAGTGACATGAGTGACATGAGAAAATAACAAAATTTAATTAAATGGGCATGGAGGCCCAATAATAAAATTGAGACCAAAAGAAATGACCAAGAAGGTAGCTTTTATACATTTTGGACAAAGAGGAATAAATCTGCAAGGAATTGACAAGACAAAGAAAATTTATTTTATGCTTGAGAGCTTCAGTTAGTAAGGAATTCTAAACAGAATTTAGGCTGGCACAGTAAATTAATAAAAGTAACAAGATTTGTTTATATAGGCAATGTTGGCCACGAATTCCCTATCATTGAAATAAGGATGTCTATCTACCTCCTGGTTCAAGAAGGGTGTTTTTCACATGGGAGATTTATTTCCTGCTTTCTGGAGACAAAGGGGGCTCAGAGTGTTCCTCTTGCTCTGGCTATCTCTTAAGTAACTTTAAATTAAAATAATCAATATAGCAAAGTAAATCCATCCTGAGACCCTACAGAATGCAGCCATGATGACATCTAGATTACAGTGTTCTGAAAGCCTGAGGAGAGAAGCTAAGCCACACCCAGACTCCTGACCCAGGAAATTTTGAGCTAATAAATAAAACTATGAAGTTTGTGGTAATTTGACACACAGCAATAGATTACTAATATAAACATGTATTCCTATATTTCACTTAATGTATATTAGCACCCAGATATTATTGATGATTTTTTTCAGTAGGTGTTTTGAGATTTGTTCATGAATGATTCCTAGGATTCACACTTTAATTATATTGATTAGTTAAACTTTTGCTTTGAACCTATGATTGCCTATCTCTATGCAGCTTACATACTCAACATCTATGAAAAAGCCTTCTGTTACACTTTAAAAGACTTGCCAAAGAGGATAATGATGTTGTGCCTAGTTACTACAATGGAATGAAGGAGGCAAAAGGAGGAAAGTTACATATATGAATTAAAATCACAAGATGGATCCTTAGGGAATGGTGACCTAGGAGGTAAGGAGATTACAATCTAGTTCAAGTTTAGCTTTACTGAAGACAATACTTCAAGTGTGAATGAATCACATGCATCAGATTGTGGCCAGAATAAAATTACTGGGTGTAGGTGAAAACAAATACAAAATATTTTGCTGCCATAGCAATCCAGGTGTATTTTTATAGGCTAGGAATGTGTTAGAATAAAGATACCAGGTGACAAATGCACAGTGATTTCATATTTATTGAACAGCTCATAGTAACATTAACTTCTGGCTATCACTGCTTATTAAGAAAACTGTCTTCTAGTTCTATCCATCCACAATATGAAAAGCTAACTGTGTCAACATCACTTTATATCTTTACTTAGACACTGACTAGAACAATCTTTAGATTAGAAAGTATTTCCCAAAATCATGTTTCATTCAATTAACACTTAATGAGTGTTAAGGCCAGTGCTAAGTGCTAAGAATAAAATGATAAAAGCCAAAGCCCTTGAGGAATCTTGACTCTAATTTATCTCCTTTAACACTCTTTTACGTCCTCAGCACATGCTAAACCCTGTTGGTAATCAATCCTAATGATATGCCAGGTTCTTTGCCTAAAGAAATTTGACTCAGGGAAATGGAAATTAACATTCTTAATACTAGTGCTAACTTGACTGAAGCAGATTATTCATGCCATAAGATGTGAGAGAAAGAGAAGTCACTGAGGGCCAGGATAACCCCCAAAACCTCAAATGGGGAGGCGGGCTCAATCTGACCCTGAAAAGATTATAGAATTTAGAAAAGCTAAGGAGCTTTATAAGGCATTCTGGGTAAGGAGAGCATTCTAAGAGAATGGGTGGAGGTGGGAATGGAGCTAGAATAAACTTAACATGTTTCAGGAACACAAAGAAAATATAGAGCAGAGGGTATTCTCTGAGTACAGAGAGTGAAAAAGAAGAATGTCAGATAACATTCTTTTGAACAGAGTTCAAAAACATGCTTTTGAACAGAGTTTTCTCATTTAAAAGCTCTATCATGTTTGGAATAAATGTCATACTCAGCAGAATCTGTTGGTAATTTTAGTGACATATAGAAGCAATATAATTCTTCTCTGTGTAATGATACTCAGAAAATTTTATCCTCTTCCTAGCTAGTTTAGAAAGTCTTCTTGTGTAGGTATTCTGAAAGAAGATTGAGAAAAAGATGAGGCCTTCAAAAGACATGCTCATTTAACAATATATACTTGTCATCAGTTTTTGTTGCTATTTTTTGTTGGTTGGGTTGAGTTTGTTTTGGTATTTGGTTTTGTTTTACTAATAAGAACGAAGGTGCCCAGGGCATGGAATGTTGTAATATTACTGCATCACTTGAGAATCATCTTAGTAATAGGTATGAGAAGTAATGAAGCTCCAATGGAATGTCAATAAGATGTCTTATAAGGTAATATAAATACATTAAAATATTATAGAATAGTTGAAGAAATGCATAATCTCATCAAGATATAAAAAAAGTTTACTGCAGCCTTGGTAGGGGTACAGACATTTCCCTTGTCAAATCAAAAGAAAGATTTTAACAAGGACATAATTTTATCCTAAAAATAATAGGTTATAAAACCAAAGCCATCTAAGGTGCATGGACTTGAAGGACTCTATGTTCATGGAAATTATAAAATTATTTGTTGCTAGGGAAGAAACACCCGCACATCTGCAAAAACAGACCCCATGACCCAGCCTCAATGCTTGGCCTGTTCACAACAGCATGGAAGGGAATTGTTGATATAACTTCAATTTGTACGAGATGACAAAATTGTTCTTTCAGTGGCAAGTATCTTTTAATTCCCGTAATAGTTTTAGAGTAAAGAAATGAATACGTAGATCAAACCACAGTATTAATACTTTTGAGTTAATGAATACTTTTTTAACTTAAAGTTCTTGTAATGTTCAAAAGAACTGGCATATTATAGAACGTAACAGATTAGTTTTGGGATTCTAATAGAAAATGTATAATTGATTTCAGATTTCTGATTCTTAAGTTGAAAGGTACAAGAGTTTAACTTAATTTCAAAGCATTTCACTCTTCATTGAGAGTATAAAATATTTTCCTATCTCTGGAACATATTAATAAATTAGTTATGAGGTCTCTTATCTTAAAGGATATCTATTCTGATTAGTTTTTACAGATAAATGGGCACTTACATAAATCAAATATTTCTAAAATTCTGAAAAAATATGGAAGTTGAATTTTTAATACTTTAAATGTGTTAGACTTCTGTCTCTTATTAGAACAATCTTCTGTGCTTTATGCTGGCTTTATTACACCTCTGATTAATTAAGGGGAAAAACCCAAAGAACAAAGGAGAGTCTCAGAGCCTCATGAAAAAAGATTCTAACAGGTACTTTAAACCACTGACACTTCAAATAATTGACTTTGGAGTGTGGTTTTTGAGTTGATATTGTTTAGACAACTACCAGTGGATTGATTTTCAGGATTTTTTTCCATGAAACAGAAGGCTTCATGAAAGCAGATTTCTAATCTAAGATCCAGTGAAACAAGAATACATAGAACTAAATAAATTAAAGTAGGAAAGATTACTGCAATTATTTGGAATATTGTCTTGTTATAAGGCTCCCTTTTCTAGGTATATGAAGTATGACTCTAGACTTGTAAAGCCAATTCAAGGAGACATATATTAACACTCTGTGGTACCTATGTAAAAAGTAGGCTAAACTCAATGAGACCCCTGTGTGTGTGTGTGTGTGTGTGTGTATAAGAATAATCTTTAATATTATCATGATCATCAGGTGGAAAAATCATGAAAGACATTGAAATGGGCAAAAAGGAAGATTAATGAGTATCCTCTCAAAAGAATGCTAAGCATTGTCTAGTGCATGTCTCCAGGTTATCTGGGAGTCTGCCTCTTTAATTATCTCTAACTAAGCTATTATATAATTCTGAAAATTATTTTAAAAAATTATAGCATGTAAATGATTCTTATCCATAAAGATTCAAAGGAATTTTGCGACATAAAATTGTAATCAATTTCACCACCATCACCTCCACTCCAAAGAAGAATTTATTTGTATCTATTAGCAAATTCATTCACAATTCCTGATTGCCACTGATTTCTGTTTTATATATTGCTGGTTTCCTCATTAAATAAAATGCCTCACACATATTTATTTTATATTTGTACAAGATCCAAGATGCTGCCTCTTTTAAAAAATTATCCTTCAACATAAGCATGTTACATATTATTTTATTTTAAATTTTATTTCAAACTTGCTATGAGGAAGGCCTTTCTAAAAGAACCAATTCAGGGAGAATGGGTGGCTCAGTCGGTTAAGCGTCCAACTTCTGCTCAGGTCATGATCTCACAGGTTCGTGGGTTGGAGTCCCACGTCAGGCTCTGCGCTGTCACAGCTTGGAGCCTGAAGCCTGCTTTGGATTCTGTGTCTCCCTCTCTCTCTGCCCCTCCCCCACTCGTGTTCTGTCTCTCTCTTTCTCTCTCTCTCTTTCTCAAAAATAAACATTTAAAAAATTTAAAAGAAACAATTCAAAGATTTGCGTCCTGTGATAGTTCATAGGATTTAAAAAAAAAAAAAAAAAAGAGTGGTTAGTTAGATAGTCCTTGTGAGACTACGTATAGAAGACCTAATTAAAGCTTGTTACACTCTTTGTAAGACTGGTTAAAAGTTGTCAGGGTCCTTCCATGATTGACAATCAAAGTGGGTTTCTCAGAAGAGGCTCTCAAATCTATTAGTAAAATTGCTTAAACATTTAATCAGAAATGTAAATTACTTTCCAGAAAGGTTAGTAGACCACCTTGCTCTAGACTAAGTTTGGGAGTGGTTTTTTTCACATCCTGAACATGTTTAAAGAACCTGAGATTTGCTTCATTTCTAAGTTTAATTAATTACATTTAAAAGAGTTAAGTACTTTGAAGGAGTGTTACTTAATAAAATCATCATTTGCCTAGTCAGGCATTTGAAGTACTTTAAAAGGAAAATCAAACATATTAAATTTATTAAATGCAATTTGAATGTTTCATAATATGTAATTAAACTTGTAAATGAGATTTACTGCTCAAGCAAGTTTAATCTTTACAACTGGATTAAGTAATCATAAATCAAGTCTTCCAAAAGATGTTTGTTTTATTTTACATAAATTTAATTTAGAAATTTTAAGAAGTAAATTATAAGAAATTTTAAGAAGTAAATTTAAAAAAAGTTTTAGAAACATTTAGAATACTTTTATAATATATTAAATATAAATATTTTAAAAATATATAATCCTTCTCACAGTCAAAAACCAATCTTAGACAGCCAAAACTCAAATTGACAGTCCAAAGCCAAGGTGTACTACCTAACAGATGTCATGATTTTCATTATTAAAAATGAAATTAAAGAGAAGAAAAAGCATTAATATTTCCCTTGTAGTAGGGGAAGTAGTATTGATTTTTGAAACTTCTAAGTTATGTGTGTTTATGCCTTTGTGTATTCAACACAATATAAAATTTATTATTTATTGAGGTTAGGGTCAGAAAACTTTGTTTTCTTTCTTTTTTTTTTTAGAGAGAAGAGAGAGAGCATGTGCAAGTGGGGGAAGGGATGAAGAGAGAGGGGAGGGTTGGGGAGGGGAGAAGTTCAAGCCGACTCCACATTCAGCAAGGAGTCCAATGTAGGCTAGATCCCATATACTGGGTTCATGACCTGAGCTGAAACCAATAGTCGAATGCCCAACCAGCTGAGGTGTCCAGGTGCCCAGGTGTCCCTAGAGTCTGAAAACTTTGAAAGTCACTGATACAGACACACTAGTACCTCCAAGTGCCTCAAATTCCCCCATCAACTGTTTTCCTTTAATTCTTCAGCCATTAATAATTCCTTAATCTAGCACTTAAAACCACAGGCTCCCTACTAAACAATCTAAGACATCAAATGCAGAACACATAATATCTCTTCATATATTTGCTATGTTTTTTTCTATTGATTGTGTATTGGTTTAATATGACTTCAAATCCACCTGCTTACGACCTAAGTGAAGTTGTTTTAATCCATTTCATTCTGACAAAAACTGTTCTCACCAATAAGAACTCAGTAGCTCATCTGTCAAGGGGACTCACTGGGGCTTATCAAAAAACATGAAGAAACAACTATGGCAAGGGGACATTTAAACAATAAAGACCCAAAATTTATAAGGACTGTTTATGTGAGTGTGTTCCATCTGGGCAGGGCACCTCTTTGCTGATCTAAATAGCTCTTCAAAGACTTTGGGGCTATTAGATCCTGCCACAGTAAGGGGACTCCTACCAGCATCATAGATGGTGTTTACCTCATGTAGTAGGTTGAACAGTACCCCTAAAGATTAATGTCTACTAGAATCTCAGAATGTGACCTTATTTGGAAATAGTCTTTGCAGATGTAATTAGAGTAAGGATCCAGATGACATAATACTGGATGGGGGGGGGTGTTAAATTCAATTAGTATCCTTATGAAAGGCAGAAAAAAAAACACCTAAAGATAGATGGAAAGAAGGCCATGTGAAGATAGAGGCTGAGACTGGAATTATGCTGCCACAAGCCAAGAAATGCCAGGAACCACCATAAACTGGAAGAGGCAAAGATGGATTCCCCTAGAGCCTTTGGTGGGAGGACAGCTCTATTGACACCTGCCCTCCAGAACTGTGAGAGAATACATTTTTGTTGCTTTAAGAAACAAAGGTGGTGACCTGTTAGAGCAAGCCTAGGAAACTAATACACCACTTATTAATTATTCCTTACATTTAGATAATGAGTACTTCTTACATATGCTTTAGTGAAATAATCATTTTGCCCTCTGAAGTTTCCTTTCATACTTATCTTTAGAAATTAAACAATTTCAGAAATCAAATGAGAAAATGCCTGAAACTTGACAGGGTTTCCATTTTACTCCCAAACAGTCCAAAGAGGAACAAAAATCACTGTGCATTATATCCAACATCTATAAAAATATACTTCACAAACTTGAACTAGAAAAGGAGTTTTAACTTGTATTTTAGTAGTAATTTTCTTTTTAAATTTTTCTTAAATCATGTATTTCCAAAATTCAATTGGGTTATTAAATTTGTTATATAATTGCTTCAAAATTGTCACTTATAGTTTGAACTTTTTCAAAACTGTTCAAACTGAACGGTTCGAACTGAATTTCTTTCACTTTTGCCTCTTCAATTACTTTTAGTCTACTGACTTTTAATTACTCTCAACTTTCTCTGCAAATTAGAAAAACCTAGCATTTAAAAAATATCTAGGCCTTGTCCCCATGTCTAGAGAATCTGATTTAATTATTTAAAATGTAGCCTAGCCGCAATAAATTTGGCAAATATATTTATACTTTTTTTTCTAACTCTATAATTCATTCTCATGAGCATGGAAAATTGAGGGCCACTGCTTTAAAGTGAACATCCATGCCAACTGCTAACCCAGGAGGATAATAGTTTGCTTTTTCATACTACCTATTATTTATCTGCAGAATTTTATAAGACTGTTTATCAATGGTAGGTAAGGATTTCACACCAGTAAGACCTTAGGAATGTACTTAAAATAAATTATTGAAAGCTCTGTGTCATCGTAGTCATAAAATCACAAAGTAGAAAGGAACCTAATGGAAAAGAATAGAGAGCCCAGAATAAAACACATATGTATATCATCAATTAATTTTTGACAAAGGAGCCAAGAATACACAATAGGGAAATCAATAAATGGTGGTGGAAAGACTGGGTAGCTACATGCAAATGAATGAAGTTGGACCTCTCTCTTATATCATACACAATAATAAACTCACAATGGATTAAATAATTGAATGTAAGACCTGAAACCATAAGACTTGTAGAAGGAAACATAGGGAGTAAGCTCCAAAAAATCACAATGATTTTTTTTGGATTTGATACCAAAAACAAAGGCAAACAGAGCAAAAATAAACACATAGTACTACATCAAACTAAGAAGCTTCTGCATTGCAAAGGAAATTATCAGCAAAATAAAAAGCAAAATATGGAATGGAAGAAAATACAGGCAAACCACATACCAATAAGGGATTAATATCCAAAATATATAAGAAACTCCTATAACCCAATAGCAGAAGAATAAATAACCCAATTTAAAAAATGGGCAAAAGACCTAAATAGACTTTTTCCAAAGAAAACATATGAATGGCCAACTGGCTCATGAAAAGGTGTTCAACATCACTATTAGGGAAAGGCAAATCAAAACCAAAATGAAGTATAACATCACTATTAGGGAAAGGCAAATCAAAACCAAAATGAGGTATCACCTCACACTGGTTAGAATGGCTATTATCAAAAAACACAAGAGATAACAAATGCTGGCAAGGATGTGGAGAGAAGGGAACCACCACATACTGTTAGCGGGAATGTAAACGGTACAGTCACTATGGAAGTTCCTCAAAATATAAAAGTAGAACAACCATATGATCCAGCAATTCTACTTCTATCCAAAGGAAATAAAATCATAAATCTTGAAAAGATATCTGCACTCCCATGTTCACTGCAGCATTAGTCACGATAGCCAAGACATGGAAACAATTTAAGTGTCTGTCAAAGGATGAATGAATGAATGGATAAAGATGTGAGATACATAGACATATAGATTCATATATCGTGTGTGTGTGTGTGTGTGTATATATACATATATATATATATATATATATATATATATATATATATATATATAATTCAACTTTAAAAAGAAGGAAATCCTGCCATTTGCCACAACCTGGATCCCATTTGCCACAACATGGATAAACCTGGAGGTTTTATGCTAAGTGAAACAAGCCAGAGAGAGAAAGAAAAATACTACATGGTATCACTTACATGTGGAATAAGAAAAATAAAAAATAAAAAATAAACTCATAGAAATAGTAGATTGGTGGCTGCTGGGAAGTTGGGAAAATAGGAAGAAGTTGGTAAAAGGTACAAATTTTCAGCTGTAAGATGAATAAAATCTGAGAATCTAATGAATAACATGGTGACTATAGTTGCTAATACTGTATTATAACTGAAATGTGCTATGAAAGTAGAACTTAAATGTTTTCATCAAAAAAAGGTAAATAGGTAAGATAATGGATGTGTTAATTAACTCAATGGGGGTAATTTTTTCACAGTGTATACATATATTAAGTCATCATGTTGTATACTTTAAACATCTTATAATTTTAGTCGTAAATTATACCTCAATAAAGCTTAAAAAAAGAAAAAAAACGGATGAAATGGGTCATGAACTCCAATCCTTTCAACTTGTAGATGAGATATTCCAGTTCTAGAAGTTTAAAGAATCTGTCCAAAATTTAACTAGAACATGGCAGCATGAGACATTAAACCTGGTTTTCCGATTAACTGTCCAGTATGTATAAAAAGTTATAATGATTCAAAAAGACTGACATTTGTCTTCATAAAAGCAAGGAAACAGAGAGGAAGGGGTGTTTCACAAGCTGGTAAATAAATTTTCTCCTATGCTTTTTAAGCTTCACTAAGTTTTTGTGTTAACTATTTCCTAGGTCAAAGACAGAAGCATAAAAAAGGCTCACTGTTATTTTTTTTTTTGAAGAATGACTGAAATTATTCAAGATTTGTGTGAGAGTAAGTGAGTTTTAACCCTATTAAATTTAAATTACATTTTCAATATGGCAAATTAGCATGGGCTGCTGGCTGTCTTAACCAGAATCAACCCTGGAGAAACTATAAAAGCAAGAGGAAAACACAGGATTCCAGGTATTAACAGCAATGATAGCTGCAGGAGGCATCCATGCAGAAATTAAAGACTGTCTTGAACAGGTGTTGGAGGTATGGCTACAGCCCGGGACAGAGAGGAGCAGAAAAGACTGCAGTGAAAAGACAGGTTGGGGAAAAATATTTAGGCTGTATTCTTGTCCATCCCTACAATTGTCTTAGGCTAGTTACTATTTGCCCCTTCACTGCAGAATTCAACTAGCAATAGCCCACCTCTTGGGTGACTATGTATGCATGATAATGTCAAGTCAGGGCAAAACCTTGCTGAAGGCTGTGATTGAAATAGGGCTGGAGCTGATCAGAGAATTGTGGCATTTTCTCCACTCCTCTTCAATAAGGTCAAGGCTGGGGAATGACACATAGTGAGACACCTCTTCCTGAAGTGCTTCTCCATAGGCACTTACAGGTGGAATTCTGACAAGAGAGGTCACTGAGTGATGGAATAACCTAAAGTAATGTTGCAAATGGAGTAAAAATTGGTGAGCCAGTGGTGCCTTGGGCTTTGTCTGCCCCTCCCTTTAAAATCATCTCTAATGAACTAGGCCAGGGATTTATATCCTTCCAAGAAAAACAGTATCCTTCAGTCACTGGTATTGCTAGAGAGTCATAAGCTCGCAATCCAAATAATTAGACAATGTATTAGAGAAATACATTTTCTATAAAAGAAAATACAATCTAAACACTGTCTAAAGCATAATTTTGAGATTAGTCAGACCAAGAATTTAAGCCAAACATAATACACATACTTAGGGAGATAAAGGAAGATATCAGTAGCATAAAACAAGAATAAGAAAAGATAAAAAGAAAGAACTATATGGAAAAATTAAAAAATATAACAGTTGAAATAAAGAACATGATAGAATAAGATGGTATTTTTAAAAAATAAGATCAAATTTAGAAACTCTCTCAAAAGGCTAGAGGAAAAAATAAAGAAATAGAAAATGTTTTAAAAAGCTAAGAATATATAAGTACAAATGCTAAAATTTGGTCACAGGATTCTTAGAGGGAGACAACAGTAAAATTAGAGAAAAAGAAATATTTGAAGAAATAATGAAGATAAATTTCCAGGAATTCAAGAAAGATGACAAATCTCAAGTAGAAAATGTTCATAAAGTAACAGAGAAGTATGACTCCATGCCAAAACACATTATAGTATATTTCAAAGAGAAAATTCTAAAAAGTTTCCAGAGTAAAAGAGCTTGTCACCTACAATTAAGAAAAAAAAAAAGGATCAAATTGTCCTCAGACATCTCAGCACCCATAAATAAATACAAGTAGTCAATGAAGTAATATTTTTAAAGCATTGAAGGAAAATAACTCTGAACCTAGAATTTCCTATAAAGCAAAATTAAAATGTGAGGATATAATAAAAATAATTTTAGGCATACAGGGTCTCAGAAGGTCTGCCACACAGAAATCCATGTTAAATACTACTTGCCAAAATATAAGAAAAAAAGAAAAAGAGAGAAAGAGACAAATAAAGGTAGGGAAGAAAGAAGGAAGGTAGGATTTTAATTCAGGATACGCTAGAAGGACATGCAAAGTAAGAGTAATTATATATCTTGGCAAAGTTTCTATTTGTCTAAAAGATGAATTAAAAAAATTTAAAACAGGGAAAGATACATTATATCTATTACCCAGAACTAATACTCTGGATAATATTTCTATGATAGGCGTAGAGAGAGAAACCGAAAAAAAAAGGCATAAGAGTATATTAAAGTACTTGTCTTATTAAGAGAAAGAGAAATGTATACATTAATAAAATAAATTAGTTGGGATACATAAACATCAGTACCAGTCTTAAGGGCAACAAGCATTACAAAGGCAACCAGCATGAAGACAAAATAGAATACAGTAAAACCTTGGTTTGTGAGCATAATTAGTTCTGGAAACATGTTTGTAATCCAAAGCACTTACATATCAAAGTGAATTTCCCCATAAGAAATAATGGAAACTCAGATGATTCGTTCCACAACCCAAAAATATTCATATAAAAATTATTACAGTACTGTAATATAATACAAAATAATAAAGAAAATACAAAATATAAAGAAAAATAAACAAATTAATCTGCACTAATTTGGAAAATCGCCATGAGGGAGACAAGAGAGAGTAGGGTTATTGTGTAAGATAACTTTCACTAACATTAATGGAATCCCTGCTATCTATGGGCTCAATGGAATCTTTTTCTTTTTGTGCAACTTTAACAAGGAGCCTATCCAATGACCTAGAATGAAGCAAAGCATTCCTAAGATTACTCTTGTATGGAAAAGCAAAGGACTGTCTACAGAGGTTTTGAAGTGACAAAAAATACACTAATGCCAGTTGTGGGCACCTTACAATGTTCTGAAAAATGAGATGTTCTGCCAAACACCACGGTCTGAAACCAAGCATCCTAGCATGGGAGATGATCACCCACAATCCTGAAGCGAGAGAGAGAGAGAAAGAGAAAAGAACCAATGGCTCAGGGGCACCTGAGTGGCTCAGTCAGTTAAGTGTCCAACTTCAGCTCATGTCATGATCTCACAGTTCATGAGTTTGAGCCCCGCATTGGGCTCTGTGCTGACCACTCAGAGCCTGGAGCCTGCTTCAGATTCTGTGTCTCCCTCTCTCTCTCTGCCCCTCCCCAGCTCACACTCTGTTTCTCTCTCTCTCTCAAAAATAAATAAACATTTAAGCAAAAAAAGAACCATTGGCTCAGTTTTGATCATGTGACATTCGGCATCACATACTACTCATATTGCAAGACATCACTCATCTATCAAGTTAAAATTTATTAGACATGTTTGCTCATCTTGCAGAACACTTACTTAACAAGCTACTTGCAATCTAAGCCAAGGTTTTATTGT
The DNA here is from genome assembly GCF_027475565.1 of Acinonyx jubatus. Classification (NCBI taxonomy): domain Eukaryota; kingdom Metazoa; phylum Chordata; class Mammalia; order Carnivora; family Felidae; genus Acinonyx; species Acinonyx jubatus. The sequence goes on along the minus strand of NC_069382.1, from coordinate 81,528,133 downwards.
ATATAACTTTAAGCCAAAAGAAATAAATTTGATCTTTGTAATGGGGGGGGGAGGGGGGAAGGAGTGAAAATATACAGTAAGTAGAAAAATATGCTGGGAATGCAAGCTGGTGCAGCCACTCTGGAAAACACTATGGAGGTTCCTCAAAAAACTAAAAACAGAACTACCCTATGACCCAGCAATTGCACTATTAGGCATTTATCCACGGGATACAGGTGTGCTGTTTCGAAGGGACACATGCACCCCCATGTTTATAGCAGCACTATCAACAATAGCCAAAGTATGGAAAAAGCCCAAATTTCCATCAATGGATGAATGGATAAAGAAGATGTGGTATATATATACAATGGAGTATTACTCGGCAATCAAAAAGAATGAAATCTTGCCATTTGCAACTGTGTGGATGGAACTGGAGGGTATTATGCTAAGTGAAATTAGTCAGAGAATGTGGGGGGCCGGGCCCCGGTGCCAGGCTGAGACCGGGTCGAGCAATGTTCCCCGTTGACTCAAGCCAACCCGGTGGTTCCCCCTCCCATTCATGTGGGAGGCCGGGCCCCGCGCCAGGCTGAGACCAGGTCCAGCAAGGTTCCCTGTTGAC